>NW_026933386.1:0-55793 GCF_032062105.1 Saccostrea cuccullata
ATTTTACAGGCTAGTGAAAATTTGACATAGGTCCAAGTCTGCTTCATGACCCTGGGTACAGAATCATTATCAAATTTGTCAGTTTTAGAACCTTTGGACTTCAGAGTGAGACAACTGAAAAGTAATTTAGTGACTTGTGTGTAATCCCTGTGTGTTTTTAAAATTGGAGGAAGTGCAAAAACTAGGTCAAAATGACCTACTTTTTAATATTTCATTGTTATTCATTGTCAAGTTATTTTAGCTAGGAAACTAAAGCTTTAGACCATTAAACCTGTTTGGTTAATGGGCATCTGTGGTTGGTTTGTTTGTTGAATGTCCCTTCAAGAATTTTTCACTCCTATTGAGATCCTACCATTTGCAGACGGAAGGCTGCAAATTTAGACCTGTGCTTGGCACTACATGTTAAAGCCTGTGAGAAGTGAGGGATCTTTTTCTTACCAACACCTACTTGCGGCATGGGACTTCAGTTTAGTCTCCTCCAAAGGACCTGTTTCCATTTCAAACCTGTGATGTAAGGATATAGACTCCTTACTTTCTGACTGAAGAACCTATCCTCTATCCACTGCGCCACACAGGCAACTGCATGACTTCATGACATATTTGAATACCCCTTCTCAACACCTTGTTATTATACGTTAAGTTTTATTTGCTCACCTAAGGTATAATAAGTTTTACATGGGATTATTTATGAAAACTGCTCAGAAAGAAAATATCAGGAACAGCGTGTATGGCTATGATAAATATATATTACATACTGTACTTTTTTCAGAACAGTGCAGTTAGAAGGCATTGATTTATTTTAGTTGATTGATATTATTGCCAATAACATCATGTACTTAAAATGATACTTTGGCTCTACATTTGTTTTAATGAAGGGATCCTGAAAAGTGGACCAATTCAATAATTTGAATCGATATAATTCAGTACATGACTACATACATGTATATTGAATGTGAAGCATAAAATCAAAGAGAATTGATCAGGCACACTAATTGTTACAGCGTGTTTCAGATTTTAGCTTTGATTTTCAGGACATTGTTTGAGAAGCAAATTTTTCGGTCAAAGTTTGAGAAAGATACCCAGTTTTCTGTAATTTGCAAGTGGTACCTTATTATATTGCTCTGAACTATGATTCAACTTCAAAGAAAGTGTGAAAGATGGGTAAAGTGGAAAGTAAATTTACCCAACTTTTCCTAATGCCTGCTAATTTGGTTTTAAAGGCCTTAATCTGATAGAGCTTTTCCCTGTTACATTTCCACAAGTAGTCGATAAATGGAGAAAACTTTAATACTTAGTGGTCACTTTGAGTTGCTTAGAGAGCTCAATAATTATCTGAGGATTAAGGTACTTGTGGGGGGGAACATGTATCACCTCTGTGTAGGGGCCGCATTGGTCATTTAGTCAAGTGTTACATCCTGTGCCTAGTCTGGCCCTCCACTTATCCTGCCCACTAGTTATTCAGGGCCCTCCACTTATCTATTCAGATCTCTGTGATGAAAAATACTCTAATCTCAGTAACTCACTGTTATTCAGATAACTGGTGTCAATATTGATGTTATCACTTAAAAAATCTGTGTCTGACACAAAGTCTTAGAATGTAGAATTCTATAGATTTCTCATTGTGAAATTTTAGACTTTGTTAAAACAAGGAAGTTTTTTTGTAATTGTTAAGCTCTTTAAGAATAGATAGTACCTTGTATGTTTTTAGTCATAATGATTCTTTTTAAATTATTGGTGCTAAATTTTAAACCAATCAGAAAGAATTGATTGTAATTTAAGATGGTATCCATAAGTGTATGTATGGAGTGTCTTGCTCTGTTTTATGGTTTTTGAAGAGGGTCTTGGATTGGTGTGTTAGTGTTTTAGCAAATAGATAATTTCCTGTTATTGAGAATCAAGTGATTAAATTGTCAATGTCATCATTCACTTATTGACGGTGAATAATAACCTTAAGGTCACTATAAGAGATCAATAAAAACACCAGGCTTTAGTTTTAGTTTACTTTCCCCCAAACGCTTTTAATCTTCCAAACTTCACACCATTTCAAGATTTATGGAGTCAACAAAATCCCTGAAATTCCTCCACAAGCCACACACTGCATGGGAACTCTGGAAATGCTAAAAGGAAACAAAATAAATGACCAACTAATATTTTTTTGGAGAATGTAGGGAGTATCTGATTATGCAGGTGTTAGCGTTAATCCTTCAGTTTATTAACGAAAAAACCTAGAAATTTGTCAGGCATTGTTTGTGAGGCCTAAGACTGGCTCTAGGTTCCTACAGAGAGATAATGGCTCTACCAAGGGGTCCCCCGAGAGCCGTAAGAAAAGAGAGTGGATTACATTCAAGATGATTATTTGTGCAATAGGTTCAATTTATCACAATTTCAGCTCTCTAGAAGTTCTAATCAATGGCTTCAACTGAGAGGTGACTAATTGTAAATGCCTTTGATTTCAATCTTTTGCTGGGAATGAAAGCAACACTGGCACAACCCAATTCTACAAGACATTGAGTCAATACAGGGGTGGAAATACAAAGTCATAATTCAATGTATCCATTCAGATATTAAAAGTATGGTTTCTTAAAATACAGCAGATAATGAAAACCCATATTTAGCATCAAAACTACTTGAGTTTTTCTAAATTTAAAAGACGCACTTTATGCCCATAGTGAGATTATTTTAAGTACATGTATTGACTTTCAGGGGGGCCTAAATAAATGTAGTTTGTAGAGACACAAAAGTTTAGTTTACCATTTAGGACAAAGCTTTTTCTCTTACTTTTTAAATGTTTGATGTTCTAGAGCATAAGTGTTAAGTGATATCTAAAATTCTGACTCAAATTAATACAATTTAAAAGTGCGTTAGATAATTTAACTGACTGTGAAACATCCGTAAGCTAAGGTAAAGTAACGCAATCAAATAATGAGATCAGAATATGAATGACATTGATGTGAATCTCATACATGTATATACTGTCTCTTACAACTCTATTTTGTTGTGTATCCTATATTTTATCAAAAAAATATGGTCATAAAAACTACTATTTGAAATGTTGCTGATAACCAATATACTGGTAGTTATTCAACCACTAGACCTTGACCTCTATCAAATTGTGTTTTTTGATACATGTATCAGAAGTGTTGTCTTGCATTTGACACTGTGAATGAAATGTATTTTAGTAGTGATGGATGGTAACTTGTGAAGACTAGATGAAGGGTTTATGGACCACTTGGTTCCCAAGTAGAAGGTTGAGAGTTTGAATCCAGGCCATCTCGGTCTGAAACAGATAACAAAATAATATGATTGTTTTGTGTTTTGAAACTTCAAAATGGGGCTGAAATGATCTAGCTCTTAGCTGTAATAGAGAGCTAACTTTACATATTTGAAATAATTTAAAATAAAATACATACATAGTCACATAGACATTTGTATATTTATTACTGGTAGTCAAATGAAAATCAATAAATTCATTACTCTTACAATATTATATAGATTAACAGTATATTTAAATAGTGTATAATTTAATTGGAAATTAATGAAAAATATTAAGAAAAAAAATGAAGTTTTCTCAGCATCATCATGTGATGTCAAGGTAATTGCTTACATAATAATGTGAGACTATATTGAAACTTTCATGAGCTTAAAGTAGGAGTTTAATTATTTTTCCCCACTCAATACATTTTTTTTTAATTTTAAATAACTTTTTGAAGGCTTTGAATAAAGAAAATCAAATTTATGAGACACTTAAAGATAAACATGGAAATGTTAGAAAAAATACAAGTTATGCAATATGCTTTTAATAAAACACATGGAAATCTTTATCAATATGATTTTTTAGTGCTAACTTTATATGAATTAGTCAGTACTTAAGATGTTGTTGATAAAAAAAAAGTCTGAGTTCATATAACATAACAATTAAGGAAGAAAAACATGATAGAATCCATACAGTACTGGTACTTAAAAATGATAAACTATGAGTCAGCCTTGTCATAGATCAGGAAAGAAAACAACATATTTTGTTGATTATTATCAAAGCTCATAAAGTGAAAGAATGTCAAAAAAAGATAACATAAGTATTTGTACTTGCAGGGTGGTTTTACGCATTTGAATTAATAATGCATATGTGTTGGTAATTGATTTTGTTAAAATAGTATCATAAAATTGGTAGTCTATAAATTGAGTCAAGTAGTGGTAAATTAATTGAAGCATATGGATGTACGCAGTTCAAGTCCAAGTGCCGACTTTTGACCAAACATACTTTTTATATGAGCTTATAAACTGATCTATAGCTACAAATTTCAGGGGAAAATGTCCATTATAGAAACATTGAATTCTGCAAAATTTTTATGTTGCAGTTGGTGCCTTTAGAAGAAAATCCTAAAATCAGCTGAACTTCAAATCTTATCTATCAAATATAAGTCTTTTTCAATTAACAGACTTGGAATATATATAAGAGTTAACTGTTCTTGTCTGATAATTCTTCTTTTCTTTCCACACATTGAGCAGTGTCACCTGCTGTTTTATTGGATGCCAGGCAGATTCTCCCTCCAATCAAATCCCACAACTCATATTCACTCAATTAAAATACTCTGTGAGAATTCTCCATAGTAGTAACACATCTTTGTAAATGAATGACATTTCTCATTAATTCAGCTGCAGGTTACAATTTTCTAAGGAAGAGCTTTGATAACGGTTTGAGGTTTTTCCCCAGGTGGCCTCTGGCATTGATGAGAGGGCCAGGAAGGGTCCAGATTCTGAATGACCATTAGCACACAATGAAGGGCTTGTAAATATGCTTTAATTGCCCCTTTCTGGATTTCACCACTATTTTAATAGATAGTAGGTGATTTAGGATTGCCCTTGTCTTATGTAAGAGAAGGGTGAATGCTATAAATTACAGCTGGGTGATCTGTTATATGTAACAAGATTCAAAATTGTATTTTAATTGATTAGTACGGCATCCTAACTATTGAACTGTAAACATAATTGTTAAGGTGTTGGAGTGCCACGTTTTATTGCTAATGAATCTACTGTAGATTTTCTCAGTTCCTTTGCTGGTTTTTATCCTTAAGTACATAGGAAAACTGATATGAACAGCATCAGCTTATAATTTGTTTGTCATTAAACAGGCAGGGTAAATAGCCCTATTGATGTTGGAACAACATTGAAGTAAATGGGTTTTTCTAATAATATTTCCATTATAAAATCTCAGCTGATTTTAAGCATCATAAACAATCCTACAGAGCATCTTTTCAGCTGTGGGTAGTTTCATTTTCCACTCTAATAAACTTTATTGATATTATTTAACCAAGTATCTGTCATTAAGTTTGGGTAATCTTTTTAACAAAACTGTACGAAATTTAAAGGAAGATTCCAGAGCATATTTCTTAAGGTTTTACACACTGTGACCTGGCTTTAAAACACCTCATCCTTGCTTTAAATAGACTGCTGCGTAATAGTCACATTGACACGGAATACAATGACACACCTGTATTTAAATTTTCATAAATTGTTACGAAAAAATTGTAGGTATCAGGTGGAATTCTATTTTTAACAATAGTTGTAGGGTGTTGATGAAATAGGAGAGCGCAGTCATTCCATGCAGAAGGAAGTAAACAACCTTGCAAGCACAGGTGTTGATTAGAATGAATTTTGTCAAAGTTGAAGGCCAACAAAAATCAATTTAGATACTGAATACGTTTTAAAAATGAATTATATAGTTTTAGTTATTGAATTTCTTAAATTTTGAAATTAATTTAAATTTGCTTGTAATAAAGTAAGAAAATTAAAACTTAAATCAAGTTATTAAATTTGTATTGAAGTTAACTTCTGTGGTCATGCAGGTCAACTACTTCTTATTTTCTTTCATTTCCAGACCAGTGGTAAATTACATTACGTAACTCTGCTCAGTCTGATCTGAATCGTAAATACTCTCTTCAATACTAAAAGAGTCAACAAGAAAGGCTCTTTATTATGCATTACATAATATTTTTCTCATTGCATGTCATTAACAAGTTTTGTTTATTGTTAACATAGCCAAATAGCAGATCTTGTCTATTTTTTTGGTACAAGGTTTCATGCTAAGCTATTGAATCTATACTAGTGCAATTGAATGAAATATTCTTGGTTGACAGTGAAAAGTTTGACAGAAGAATGAATGGACAGTTTCTCTGTTTCGTGTCACGTTAACACAGGACGTCCATTGAATTACTGTTATTTCATGGGAAATGTCTCTTCGATTCTACTAGCCTTAATTTTAATGGACCCTGCTCCATAACTGTAGTGTATCCTAATAACCACACCATAGTTGTTTGTCACCCAACAAGTGTTGGTTGGAAGTCAAATTCATTAAAATACCATTCACAAGACAAGGTGATTTCTCCCTAAACCCATTTAGCACTATGTGGTCAAGTTAGGACCCAAGCTGGTTATAACATTAGTGTCCCTAGTATTGTATACAAATCATGCTGCCAGTAACTACTGGGGGTCTATTATCCAACTCTGTGGTCAGGACTAATGGAATGAATGATGAAACTCGAACATTTCGTCAATTTATGTTAAATTAGTTGCTCATTTGTAGTATTTTTCTAGCATGGGAAAAATTTAGGAGAGTTTTTATTCAACAGCAAACTGGGCTTGAATAGAATATTGGTCATTAGCTTCTCTTTATGGCTCCAATACTTGCATAATCTTCATGTACATGTGATTGAAGTTTTAAAAGTTTTGAATGAATATCTGATAAGAACAAATATATCATTTTTAAGTGGGTTGAAAGTTGAAGTTCAGTGATAAATTGCCTTGTACAGCTTTTTGCCTTCATTCTGTTTTGTTTTGTTTTACTTTTCTTCATTTGATTTAGGTAAAAATTGAACATCTAAAATTACTAATGTACAAAATCTGGTATCAGATGTAGTTTAAAACAGATGGCATTAAGATAGCGACAACTGAAGTGTGTCATTGCTTACATAAAAAAAGATATATAAATTTTGTTCCAAACTCATCAGGCAGGGCATGTCACTGAAGGCTGAAAAACTAATGGCAGCACAGACTCAAATGAGTTGAAAATTTTTAACATACTGGACATTGGTAAATTTTAGATTTACTTGTTAATTTTGCATTTACCGTCATCCAGTAAATTTGAAATTTACAAGATGAAAATGTTTAAACTACAAGTGTGAAATATAAAAATGTTCCCTTACAGACTCAAAATCAGAACCGCCTCAAAGTGCATGACAAAACAGATGGACTCAGTACCACTACAAACAAGAAATTTCAAGTGAACTCTTCAAGTCTGTTACATCAGAATCATATGGTTGACTTTTTAGCTCACCTGAGCTGAAAGCTCAAGAGAGCTTTTCTGATCACATTTTGTCTGTCGTCTGTAAACTTTTTACATTTTCAACTTTTTCTCCAGAACCACTTGGCAAATTTTAACCAAACTTGCCACAAAGCATCCCTGGGTGAAAGAGATTCAATTTTGTCCAAATAAAGGGCATGGTCCAAGTAAAGGGCCATGCCCTCTTCTAAAAGGAGATATTTCAGAAATATGGAAAATATGGTGTCATATTTTAAACATCTTCTCAAAAACCACTTTGCCAGGACAGATGAAACATATGGGGAAACATCCTCAGGTGGTGTAGATTCAAGTTTGTTTAAACCATGACCTCTGGAGTAGGGCGGGGCAGAATAGATGAGCAAAGTTTTACATAGGAATATATAGGAAAAATCTTCACAGATCTTATTTTCAAGAACAGCAAAACCATGATTGGTTATATTTGTATGAAAGTATCCAGTATTCTCAGGTAGTGAAGATTTAAGTTTGTCCAAATTATGCCCCTAGGAGGTAAGGGTGGGGCCACAATGGATGAGCAAAGTTTTACATAGGAATATATGGGAAAAATCTTTAAAGCAATATGAGATGCATTTTTGAGAATTTTATTTTGCTGGTACAATGTGCTATTGTGATTAATTTGTATGTCATTTAAACCCTTATGACCAATAAGCACAAAATAAAATTTACAAATGTTTCAGAAAAAAATATATCTGTACAACTGAATATACAGTATCATATAAGAAATCATTATTGTAGGGGATGACAATAATTCAATTTTGCTTCAATCAAAGCTAATAAAATAATTTATAGCGCAAATATGAACAAAAGAAGTTTATAAATGTTTTATTTTTCTGTCATTGAAATAGTTAGTTACAAATTTGCAAAAAAATTTCCGATGTCAAACATGCAGCTCATATTGCTTTAAAAATCTTAGAATCTTTACAAATACAGCAAAGCTGTAATTGGTCATATTCATATGGAAGCATCCCCAGGTAGTGAAGATTCATAATTTGAGCAAATCATGACCCCCTGGAGTAAAGCGAGGCCATAATGGAGGAGCAAATTTTACATAGAAATAATAATAAGAAAAAATTTTTAAAATCTTTTTCTCAAGAACAGCAAAGCCATGCTTAGTCACATTTGTAAGGAAGCATCCTCAGGTAGTGTAGATTAAGATTTGTTTAAATCATGACAGGGGGCGGATAGCATGTGACCACAGTATAAGTTCAAACTTAAAGGGTAAAAAACAAAGCCACAGTTATTCAAAGAAATACGCAAGCATCCTTAGTTAGTGTAGATTCAAGTTTGTTCAGACCATACCCACCTTTTTAAAGGTAGGTATTTAAAATTTTCAATACTGAACTAATTTTTTTCTTTTTCTGAGCCTTGTAGGCCAGGTGAGCAATGTGGCCCATAAGCCTCTTGTTAGACTCAAAATTTAAAGTTTATTCACATAAATAAACTCAAAAGTAAGAGTGTATGTGCCTGAATAGAATCAGATCTTTAGAACCACCCCCTCCAATTTTTGGGACTCATAAAAAGTAAAAAGTACACATAG
Source organism: Saccostrea cuccullata (assembly GCF_032062105.1). NCBI lineage: Eukaryota > Metazoa > Mollusca > Bivalvia > Ostreida > Ostreidae > Saccostrea > Saccostrea cuccullata. The sequence goes on from NW_026933386.1 coordinate 8,892, forward strand.
ATGTTACATAAGTATGTTAAAATAAAGTATGTCTTCAATTAATACTAAACGATTAAATAATCAAAAGAAAAATTTCACAATCCTTATCTGCTATAAAAGTGTGTGGTAAAAATCATTTTATACACTCAATAGATACAAATCCTTGACCTTGTATCCTTTTGGATGTTGACTAGCAATGGAAAAGATTTAAAAGACAGTGGATTTACTAACCTTGATAGAAGGCCCATAAAAAGTCAATCTTAACATTATTTACAGTAGTCTATATTTTTTTCCAGAGAATCTGCCATGGAAAAGTTTTTCCACTGATCATCTTTCCCATGTAGAGGAGATGGCCTGCGATGAAGGGTCCTTGAAAGTGAGTTATTGCATCATTGTTGGGGTACGGGGTCTGTCCTTAAGTAGACAAGTCCATGATATTTATTGTCCTTCTGCTGGCTTTGCATGTCAAGGACTAGGAGTATTTGAACCCTTTGAGGGTGAAAACAGAAAAACTGGTCAACTTCTAGATTGTAAAAAATCAGTTTGTCTGAGGACTATCTTCTATTTTTAGCAGCATGGAGGAGAGGAACATTTTGAAATCTGAGTTAATTCTTTCTGGCATTTGTGATTGTAACAAATGTGAAAGAATAAAATGTGCAAAATAACAATCGCCTTCCTTAAAAAAATGAAGTGGGCCGAATAAGATACTTATCTTCTGCTTCCGTACTGATTAGGAAAAAAGAATTCTTTTTAACTCACTTGTCATGTCAGACATATTATCTAGTTGTTGTTAAAGTGCCATACTTTCAATTCTTACCAAAGTTGACACTTACAACACTTGGGTAGATTAAGTCTCTTCAAGAGCATTATCATGTTTGCGCTCATTAGATAATTAGTACTGGGGTAAAGAATAATGAAATTTGGATGAAGTCATATTAGGAACCAAAGAGCCAATATTAAAAAAAAAAAATAAGAAAGGGCTCTTCTCAATATGTACATGCAGATCTAAAGAGCTATGTACACCTTGTAAAGAGGATAGCTGATTGGCTGATTGTTACCCTATGTTCCATTGATGTAGAAATTTAGTTTTCATTGTCTTTAAGAAAGTTCTTTTGAGAGGTCTGCATTGAGAATACAGGTTTTAGGAAATGTGCAAAATTCTTGAATTTTATTGAGAACTGATGTATTTGAGTACATTCAAATAGAAAATAAAAGTCACCCCCCCCCCCCTTTCCTATCCAAAAACTACTAAAATATAATTTCTATATGATGAAGTGGAACTTCAGTAAGAGTAGTTGTATCAATAGAAACATGTATTGTTTGTTCTCAAATTATTCAGTATACCATGAAACTTAATGTCTAATCCAGACGTTATGTATTTTTGTGGACAAATACTGGGTCAACAAAACAGACAAATGGACAAAGTAAAAAATACATGTTAAAAAATTTAATGAGGGGGCATTACTGCAAAAAGGTAAAATTGACTTGCCTATTTTCATGCCCCGCCATAAATATGGTCGGGGCATATACAGTTAATTCTCGATAAACCGCCACCTTTTGTAATTTTGAAATCATGGCGGTATAGCGAATTTGGCGATGAATTGAATTTCCCATCTTCTGGAAAACAAGAAGTAGAGTTACCGTTCTTAGAAATACCATTTAGCGTTTCTATTCTTATTATTACATGTACATGTATATAAAAACATATTTCTGATTGAGGATACTTCAAGTAATTTTTTTAATGTAAAAATTCGCTATTTAAAACAAAATGTGCAGTTATGAAATAGACAAGTACATGTGGGTGCATTTTAATCTTCTATTGAAAAAAAAAAACGTGCGGGTCGATCGTCGTGATATATTGCCGATAGTAAGTAAAGTGAATTCTTGAATAAATTTATTGTTTATGGCAACATTGTTAATTAAACGTTCACAATTTATACCGTTTAATTATTTTTTCAGCAAACTTTGCATTGTTTAAATCAGAGATCATCTAAATAATATTGTTATAGTTATTGGCATACTTTAACAAGACCCCGCTTTCGTGGCGAAGCCGTCACTAAATGATTTTTATTAAACAGAAAACAAAATTATTATAAAAGTTCATGTTAAAATTATTGTTTATTTAGTTCTTGTTTAATTACTTTAAAATTGCATGTACCTTGTATGTCTTTGCGTACTTTACAACAGGGATAGTGTCAACCAATTTAAGCCGCGCTTCACTGACCACACGCACCTGTGGCGGTATATCGAGATAATTGACACTGAAAAATGGACGTTTGTTGTGAAAACAGGGTGGCGGATGGCGGTATGCGAGTTTGGCGTTATAAAGAGAATTTTATATAGCAGGAAAAACGTTCTTAGGAAATCATGGCGGTATTGCGAAAATGGCGATGAATCGAATGGCGATAATTCGAGAATTGACTGTAGTGTTTATCATGTCCATCTTCCGTCCTAATCCGTCTGTCCTTCCGTCACACTTTGCGTTTAGCTCTGTTCAAAGCTAAGTTTCAAAGAAACTATCCAAGATATTTTCATCAAACTTCATATGCTGATAGATATTGATGAGAGCTATGCAACTGCATCAACTTTTTTGTCCTTGACCTTTCCTTTGACCTTGACCTCACTTTTCTTAAATTAGTGTTTAGCTAAGTTTTAAACATACCATTCAAGATGTTATCAAACTTCACATCTTGATACATACTGATGAGAGCTATTCAACTGCATCTATACTTTTGACTTTGACCTTTCCTTTGACCTTGACCTCACTTATCTTTAATACATTTTGCTCAGTTTTAAAGATACCATTCAAGATATTTTTATCAAACTTCATATGCTGTTACATATTAATGAGAGCAATTCAACTGCATCAACAATTTTGACCTTGACCTATTATTTGACCTTTGACCTCACTTTTATCAAATTGTGTTTAAGTCAGTTATTTAAGACATCATTCTAGATATTTTTATCAAACTTCATATGTTGATACATATTGATGAGAGATATGCAACTGCATCAACATTTTTGACCTTGACCTTTCCTTTGACCTTTTGACCTTACTTTACCTAAATCAGTGGCAAACTTCATAAGCTGATACTTAATTAAGGAATCACTGTCTAGTTTTGAGAGTATGCCAGGGCATCAACAATAGTGGGAAACATGGGATAATTTGCATAACGGGCGCTAAAATTATCCCATGTTTCCCACTATTGTTGATGTCCCTGGCATACTCTCAAAACTAGACAGTGATTCCTTATATTTCCATTTCATTGTGAAATAAAATTGTAGACTTAGACATTAAGAATGTAGACTAATCGACTTAAATTACACGAGGACTTCCATGCCAATTTCAATAGTCCTCTCACACTGACGTCAAACACAAAGGCAGCCGCACGAGATTTACATGCATATCTGGCCTCCTTAGCGTCAGACACAGAGACAGATGCGCACGAGGTTTGCATGCGTATTAGGCCTCCTTAGCTGCTGACCTATCGACCTGCCTAATTTACATTCCGGCAGAATTATCAGGAAATCAACTCCGCTTACTTTCAAAGGGTTATTATAGAGAAAAAATTTAGAAATGGAAATATATACTGATGTAAGCAATTCAACTGCATCAACAATTTTTACCTTGACCTTTTATTTGACCCTGACCTCACTTTTTTTCAAATTGTGTTAAGTCAGTTTTAATTAAAGACATCATTCTAGGTATTTTTATCAAACTTCATATGTTGCTACATATTGATGAGAGATATGTAACTGCATCAACATTTTTGACCTTGACCTTTGCTTTGACATTGACCTCACTTTTCTTAAATTAGTGTCAAACTTCATAAGCTGATACATACTAATGTAAGTAATTCAACTGCATCACTATTCAAGATATTCTCCTCAAATTTCATACACTAATACAAATGTTCATGTTGCTTTACTAATATACCCTCAGCAGGGCATTGATGTCCTATGGACATATTTCTAGTTATAATTGTCAAGATGGATTAGCAGCACAGGTGAGTGCTGTGGCTCATGAGCCTCTATTTACTTTAAGAATGTCTGACTATACTTTAAAAAAATCTACAAGAGCTATTTTCTTAAAATGAAAAAATGAAAGAGATGAGAAATGTTTAGACTTCTTCCTTTTGAGTCATGAGAAACTGTCCACAAAGGATCATATTAAAAATCGTATTCAGTTGTGTTTCGAGAGACTGACAATTGTTATCAACCAGGACTAATGATAGACGGACAGGTTGGGTCTTTTCAATTATTGTGGCCATTTTCTCCAACAGGGACAACTGATTAAATGAGATAAGAATCAAATCAGAAAAAGCACAAAATTGCCCTCTTTAATTTGGAGCATTAGGGAAGGGCTAATGACATTGTTTTGTGGCCAGTTGATAATAAGATAGCAGGTGGTAGCTGTTATCAGTATAAATCCTGTATTTGTAACCATCACGTGTGTTCGGGTGGATTTTCTAGAGAACAGTTTGAAACACATCAGGAAAGAGACTCAAAAGCCTTTGGTGACAGGTTTCCCTGATGCAAACAGTTGATAAAAGAAGTACATATTACTAATCACATTGATATCTGCAATTAAGCATGTCATTGTAATAATTTTACTTCTCTTAATTGGATAGAGCAATGGAAATGTTTCTTAGAAGAGGCTCCTATCAGGATAGCTCTGCAGTGAAGTGGACAAATGTTTATCTCTTCCGCAGGGACTGTCTCACCTTCCTGTATACTAATGACTTGGCTAAGTTTCTTTGTTCGTGGCCAGCACTACTAATTCACTCTGCTATTTTGACTAATAGGGAAACTATTTTTATTCTGTACCTTACACACTAGCTCATAAACAAATCCTGTGTCCTGATAACTTGTAGCGGAAAACCTTGACATGGCCTGCTGTTCAAACACACTCTGGTGACAAAAGGACAAAAAACTTTTTGACCATTTTTCACAGCTTTGTGAACCAAGGGGCCATAGGTGAATTTTATGTAAAGACATGTAAAATGTGCAAATGTGCCGCAGGTGGCCAAAAGCCATTATCTTTTCAAAGTCAGCCATGCAGTTCCACCCCACAAAGATCTCCTTCCATCTTACCTATTATGTTTAAGAGCATCCATTGTCCATCTCGCTGAAGGTAACAACATGATTCTCTGCATGTTAAGTGGAGAGAATCACAATCTCCCACATCTAGAGGAGCCTGGGAAAATCCAGGGATGACATACGGAGGGATCAACTAATGAACAGTCTATCAAAAGATCCAGGGGGATGAAAAAGGCCACCATTATTTTGTCTCTGTATTGATTTTTGACAGTTTGCCTGGAACATTGGTCAGCACTGATGGACCAAGATTTTTTTTTTTTTTTTTTTTAAAAGTCTAATTATCTTGTAGAGCTGGGTATCGCGACTGAAAAATCGTATCGCAATATATTGCAATATTATATTTTGTATTGCAATATATCACAATATAAAATTTTTAATAATTTTTGCTTTTCGTCAATGTCAAATGAAAACACGAACTCAAATTGCATGTATTCTCGAGTTGATATATTGCAACTGCCTGGTCGCGTTGTGTCGGCGCAATTGGCAAGCTAAGTTTTTTGTGGCACAACTTGACGAATCAAGTTGTAATATTCAGATTCGGCTTTAACATGAAGGGGTTTCATGTAACAGTTGTCTTTTCGTTTCTAACAGAGATATGTCTCTCGTTTCTGATCACGCTTCATGTCGCTTGCCATATTTTACCTTGAAAAGGGCAAATAACTCTTTTTATAACAATTTATAGCATATCGAACCCGAACCGGTATTCACAAAAAAATACCGCGATACGTATTGTGAAGAAAAAAATCGGGATACACCGGTTAACCGGTAATATCGCACAGCACTATTATCTTGCATAGATCTATGTTTCATATTTATTTTGTTGGGTAAATATATAGATTTTGCGTCTCAATTCAGTATTTTGGAACCTCGTGTATGGAATAGTGTCAATCACTTGGTAGCCTTTTTTTAATACATAAATGACAAAAAAGTGACAGCAATGTAAAGAAACTATTAACATGTGCTCATAAGGTACAAAATTCAATGGGGTGTGGTATTACAATATTCTTAGACCTTTTCAGCTCTTGCAGTTAATTTTCAATGCATCTTTAGCAGTAAAATATCACAAAACTAGTCAGATTGTTCAGAAGAATGAATGTTATAGGTAGGTAATAGAGACAAGGAGAGATTGATTCTGTCAGAGAGAGCTTAGTAGGGTGCCGATGTATAGGAGAGATTTACATGGTGAAGGTGGTAAGAGCGTGGGATTTAGATTGCCAGAGAATTAGATATCTCCCGACTGTCATAAGTGATTGCATAATGACTGAATAAGTTTTTGATTTTTTAATCATAAACAGTCTTTAGTAATATTTAGCTCACCTGAGCTGAAAGCTTCGGTGAGCTTTTCTAATTACCTGTTGTCCATTCCCTGTCCATCTGTCACTCTGTAAACTTTTCGCATTTTCAATTTATTCTCAAGAAACATTGGGCCAATTTTATCTTAAGGTTGTAGAAAGCATCGATGGTTTTAGTGTTAAAGGGCCATGCCCTTTCTAAGGGGAGATGATCCAAAAAAGAGCACTTCATACAAAATGGTAAGTTTGAAGAAATGTGAAGTTTGAAGAATTGTGATAATAAAATAAGCAATGTGCCTTGTTTGCACAAAGAATGCAAAAGAATATATTGAAAGTACTAAGAATGAAGCTCAAAAACTTAAAAAGTTGTTAATGATCAATAAAAATATCTGGTAATTTGCTTTTTATCTAGTGTTTAAGAGATTATACAACTTTTAAGAATTTTAAATGATAGAAAAAGGAATAAAATATTATCCCAAGGTTTCAGAGGTGTGCTAGTCAATGATAGGAATCTTTTTAAAAAATCATTTCACCTTATATACACAGGTGGCGTGTTGGAAAACATCTTATGTAACAACATCCGAGTTGGGTATAGCTTCTGTCAGGAAAGTGTTCCATAGGTTTATAGACTTAATAACTTACAATTAATTACAACATCTGAATGGAAGTTTACCAGTGAAACACAAATTAACATATTTTCTTCAAGATAGCCATCTGAACAACTATAAGCTCAGCTGTATGCTTCTATTTTATGGTGATCCTAATGAAATGACTGTAAGCTAACTAATCCTAACCCCTTTGTTTTGAGCTATAGTTTTGTATGACTGACATGTTTTGGTTCGGTACTAGCTGGGTGAGCGTTTTAATTCTATAGTGGGAGGATGATGATTGGTGGAGGGGTCCACATCCCTGTGTCTACCAGTCCGTCAGTCCTGTCATAGTATCAGATATTACGCACTCAGTTAACCCAGCCTGGCTGACGACCACTGATTTAAACTTGTCAATCTTCGACGACACTTGCCATCGATATATACAAATAATGGACGAAAATGGAACCAGTGGTACACCGTGGCACAAGTACGTTCGCCACCCATCGGAGACTTGACTGGTTTCCTTGATGCTGATGATAGGGGGGTCCTATTGATTACCAATGTCCACTTTTGTAACGTTTTATTTTCAAAGCCTGATGAAAGATGAGGAGCTTTATTATCTGATGGTTAACTGTGGTGTTGACTTTAAACCCTTGTAATTTAAAAGGAAACAGTATTGTTACATTTGCATGTGTCAGTAAGCAACAATAGACTTCAAAATAAATGCTAGAACGTCTTTGATTACAATATTGGGTGCAGCTCTTTATGTTGGGGAGATGATACCTATTTTAGGGTATAATCTTTCTAAAATGTTTTTTATTTAAATTTGTGTCCATTGAAATATTTGGAATGGGATGAGTCTGTGATCTGTAGTGCATGACAAAGTGTTGGATAATGAGAGCTCATTTATAGCCAGTGCAGAGTTTGATCCTTTCACGTGGCATACGTGACTAAGAAATAAACTTCTTATACATATACCGTGGTATATATATACCATATTTAGATACATGAAGTCATATATTTTGCCATATGCTCTGGTTAAAAAAGTCATTAATTTACTTTCAAAGTTAGAATTTCATTTGGGGGAAAATTAATTTATATAATGCCATAAAAAGTGTATTTGTTTTCTAATAAATGTATTAATTGTTAACTTTAAGAAATAAAACATATAATAGGAAAATTAAAATACTGGTATAATGAATGTAAATCTTCAATGGTAGTGTATAATTATATCAAGGTCATTGTGAGAGTTATACCCCTTTAGCTGCCTTTTTACTGCTGTGATCTATATATGTCAATTAGGGAAGTATTTATCAATGTGATATACCAGGCTGAAGTAGTTTTTCCTGCCTGTGAGAATTCTATTAAATCACACAATATCGGCTGATATATGCTACTATTTTTATAATTCCTGTGTTGAGGACTATTACTAATTATAATGAGTCATGAGTTGATGAGTTTTTCAAATATGGAAATAAAAGGGAAAAGAGCTTAATATATTTTACAAGGGAGACAGTGAAAATATTGCTGGTATATGCAGCTTCTGAAAATAAGAAGCAGGTTGTTGTGCACACATACTTAAGAAATAAGGTTCTTTTTTCATATGGATTTTGAAGGTTGATTTTAAAATTAGTAGTAAAGGTAATTAATGTATCAATGTCTCTGCAGACAAATTTAATGAAAGAAAGGAAGACCAGTTGCTAGAACAGTACTATAGATTTAGTAATTCTTTAATTTTCGAGTCCAACCTGAATGTCCTATTGTCATATTTCTTCACAGTTTGTTTGTAATAGCTTTATGAATAAAAGATAGACTTTAAGTATTTTTGCCAGGTTATGAAAGTTGTCAATTCTTTATCAAAGAATTCTATTTCTTGTTAATGGCACAGTACACTTTGTGATACATAAAGTTAAAGATCATAAGCACCTTAAAGTGCATGTATCTCTTGTACTTTATCATCATATATTTTTCAAAAAGTTTAATTATTGATAAACATAGTATGGTGTACTAATTAACATTTGATAATTTTTCTCTTTTATCTGTCAAACTTGCACTTTATTTTTAAAATATATTGCATAAGAAGCAAAGAGTATTCACACATTTCTTTAATATCTGGAAAAAAAATCATGTCTTTAGCTGAGACAATAGTAATTTAATGTATCATTTTGTCCAGATTATGATGTTAGCAAGTGATTAGATGAACTAGATTAAATAAGAAAGCATCAGTTGAACTGACTCTTGTCCAGAAGAATATATATGGAAGGCAGTCTTGAAGGCAATTCATGAATGCATATCTCTGTAAATACAATTAATTGTTAATTCTCTTGATATAACTGATTTGCTTATTATAATTTTGGTAGTTTCTCGAACAATTTTTTCTATGAAATTTCTTTGAACTGTATGTCTTTGTCTCTGTATATCATCTCATAACTGAAGAAAAGTATGCCTCCCCCCAAAATGATTATTTTAACTCCACCTAACTTTGTGGAGCGGACAGTTAATGTATATTAATGTCACTGTGTCATTTTCCTGTAAAACAAACAAGCAGTCCTGGGTCCATTGAGTTTCATCTGGTGACAATAGCTGTTTTATTTAGTACTTAGACCCAGCTCCAGAGAGTCTGGTGTCGCAGGAAAACATCATACAACACAAGTATCACAGCAGCCAAATGACTTCTTGGTGAGGTTGAAGAAATGCTCATTTCATACAAGTAATTAGTAATTTTTCAATGAGAATTTGGTATTGCTAAGTGTGCAGATAGTGGTTCTATAGATTTTGCTACTTGTTTAAGTCGTACGGCGTCCACAAGTGTGAGAGCGAGACCTGTAATTGTTTTAATGAATGACGTCGATTGGTATTTTCTCAGGACTTGACGCATTATATTGAATGACCGTGTTTAGTATAATTGGACGAGTAGGCTGAACAATTATGTAAATAATTTTAAATGACTCTGAAGTTTTATTGTGTAATTGTTATTGTAAGTTTTATATTGTACCTATTTTAATTACTGCACTTAGAATTTTCTTGAGCCCTGTCAGTCAGTTTTTTTTTTATGAATGACTACCAAATGAACCTATGAGAACAAATAATGTTTTTCTTTTCACATAAACTTGCATACTTTCAAGTATTTTAACTGCAAAATTAGCTAATGGTCTGATTAAGTTGGATGATCAAAATAATTCTGAAACATTTTTCATTATAGAAAGTGATCACCAGAACTAACAATTTAATTAAAATACATAGACCTTTCAGAACAAGTAATTTTAGTATATAAATATTCAAAGCAAAATTAAAATCTATGTCAAATAGAATCCATTTAAGTTATTGAGAGTGTGATAGTTCACATGGAAATAGAAACATTTTTAGTTATAAAATGCCCCCAGGTTTTTAACTTTAAGTATATACATGTACCTTGATTGTTTTGCACAATTGAAACTAGAAGAACATCCAGTGTGGAAAGATCCCTAGATTCTGAAATGCAACTTTCATTGATGGTACCTCAATCTGTATGTTATATCAAGATAGTAGGAACAAAGGGGCATGCCCCCAGCCCATTCTCCCCAATATACTAGTAAACTTGGCAATGAAAAAAATCACTGAAGTACTCTCCAAATAACTTTGCTAGTACATGTATTTACTATACAATAGAAAACAAAGCTAACTAGTGCTAATTGTAACGGGGACCGTTACAGATGTTCCCCAAACGCTCCCCAACTCCCTTTTGGTGCCATATTCCCTGTAATCTCTATTAAATAAGAAATACTTTATGGAACTTAGACTTAATCAAGGTCTTCCCGGAAAAAACAAAATATATTTTAAAATAGGCATTGCACGCGTGTTCATGTGCGTAACGACCATATTATCTTGTCTACACTATCTAGAATTTTAATATACTTAATATCAAAGCATTTAATCCAAAAGCATTAAAAATGCACTCATTCGAGTGTATTTTTAATTTTACTTATTTCACGTGCACGGACTTGCACGCACGTGCAAGCACGTGCATGATGACTTCACCTTCTTGTAGAAGTCTCTTATATTTATCTATGTTCTATATCCCATCCTGTTTGGTTGAAAAACAAGGGAGTTATAGCCATTTCAAGTTTCAGCCAATCAGATTGCAGCACACATGCATGCGCGTGATTTCATAATTTTTTATCTTTATCGTATAGAGATATCAAAATGAATGACTATATTTTAAAATTCCAAATATTTCGTCAAAAAACAAAGGAGATATAGCCATTTAAAGTTTCAGCCAATCAGATTGCAGCACACCTGCATGCGCGTGATTTCATGAATTTTTTTCTATATCATATTTTAGTATATCCTAATGCATGACTATGTTTCAAATTTCAAAGCATTTCGTCAAAAAACAAAGGAGATATAGCCATTTAAAATTTCAGCCAATCAGATTACAGCACACGCGCATGCGCATGCTTTCATGAAAAATTTTATATATCATGCTGTAGATCTTCATAATATAGGACTATGTTCAAAATTTCAAAAGATTATGACATGAAACAAGAAAGATATTGAGACTTTAGTGTCAGCCAATCAGAGGGAAGCGCACGTGCATGCGCGTGAGATCTTGCCATATTGACCACGTCATATTATTTATACTACTAATATATCCTTATATTATAAGTTTCAAAACATTTCATCAAAAAATAGAAAAGTTACGGTAGGATTCATTATATTGGTCATTTCACGTGTTGCACGTGCCCGCTCATGCAAGCACGTGCGCGCAAAATGACCTTCGTTCGGCAACTCTACATAACATGCCTACTAACCCTAAAAACATTTTACCTTAGTCGGATGTGTAGTTAACAAGATCACTCGTGGACAAAATTTTCCCAGGAAGAAAAATAATAATAATAATAAGAAACAGAGTAAAAACAATATGTTCCCCAACTTCGTTTGGGTAACATAATTACAGCCCCCCTCCTCTTCAATAATGTTCCCAATAAATGCTTTACTGTAGAAAACATTGTCTTCCCTCAATAATAACATCTTATTTTGTCCTCTTTTTTTTTGCTTTTAATTTGTTTGTTTTTCTTTTTTTTTGGCTTGGCAAGAATTTCTGTACCCCCCCCCCCCCCACACACACACACACACACTCACTCAGGTATAATTGCTCCCCACAGGTCCAGTTATACAGGGGATAATTTGCTAAGAAATATAGAGCCATTTTTGATTCTCATATTTCATCACACACAAAAATTTTTTGACCTGTTTGAAGGGATTTTTAACATTTCTTTTGAAATGATATCAAGCTACATTTTGTCTTCCCCAAATAAAGGCAGATGTAAGTATAGGAAGGATGTGCAATCTTCAAAAATCTTCTTAATTTGGATAACCTCCAAATGCCATAAAACATTCACCTACTCTAAATGTGTGGCTATGTGTTGTTGACCTTGACCTTTATAGTGCCTATTTAAGCATTAATAGAAATAAGCTGCATTACTGGGTCAAAAATTTAAACTCAGTGTCAGCTAAAGAAGAAGGTACAGTTTCAATTCAAAGTAAGCCCGATATTTTTCTAAAATATGAAAGTGATATAAGAAAACAAAATTCATTCTTTCTAAATCGTAGAAATTCCCTGCAGCAAGAATATACAAATAGTTTTTCTCGCATGACTTCCTTAATGCTAATTGTGACGTCATTAACTTGTGCATTTTCCCGTATTTTCTTAAAAAGTTGCAGAAGACGTCAATTTTCAGTGGAATTTTCTTTCAGAAAACATACTCTGCCACCGTCGCCCGGAAAGATTTTGAGATATGTGATTTTTCACAACAGTTTACATAATATATCCAAAAATTAAAGTGGGCGACGGTGGCAGACACTATTTTCTAAAGGAAAATAAGTACAGAAGTGAGTCATTTTGAGGCTTTTCTGCATGAAACTTAGAAATGCACCAAATTAATGACGTCATACTACCAGAAAGGTCCTCATTCATGCCATATTCTTTCATGATTTATCATATTCATCTACTCAACTATTGTTAAAGCCAATATCATAACTTTTTAAGACCATTCAATTTTTAGGGCACATTAAAGCTGAATCTGTACCTTCTTCTTAGGTTTCCTAAGTTTTATGGCTTGAACTTGAACTTGGGAAAATTGTGATTATTACAAAGTGAATTTTATATAAACCAAAGAAAAAATTATCCTAGTGGATTCATAAATTAACCTATAAAAATAGGTTCCTAGGCAATAAAAAATAACATCTCTGATAAAACATCAAGTTCATTTAGGTAATGGCTTGTCTATTTCAGTTAAAAGTGGTATTGTCATAAGGAAGTTTGGGACACATAGTTCATATGTACATGTATGTATCATAGACAGTTTTTAAATAATTAAGGAAATAAAGTTGTTCTGTACAGTATTACTTTTATTGAACACTGTCAGTTTAATTAAATAAAATATTAAATCAGCAAATATTGACAAATGTTTAATTAATTCTGGGTGTGGGCATTTTTTTTTCTGAATGTCAGTCTGTTCAGTTATCAGATATAGATTGTATTACTTATGAAATAGATTTTTAAGTAACAATTTTGTACTTTGTTTTTCTTTTTAAAGAACTCAAGTTATGTATATTATTTCTTATTTAGTAACAGGTTTGGGTCATATCATCAATCATTCGTTAATTTGCTCCTTGGAAATATACTAAAAATCATTTTTCATAATATAGTTAATAATCGTTTGACTTGAAAGGTAATTATTGAGGTGCCTCTTTTTACATAGATTCTGTTAGACTTTATAACGTGCTTGTGAGATATTTTGTCAGTTAAAATGTAATTGATAGTTATTATTAAGTTATTGTCAAGTCATATTTTGACACTAAGTGTTACACAGTACACAGAAAGTTTTTTGTTAATTGATAATTAAGACGGACAAATACTCTTTACAAAATAATCCGACAGACCACGTCAGAGCACTTTTGGGGATTGTATAAATTTGCAGTCATCTAAATGTAAATTTACAAAATTTAGAATTGTCATTCTTGTAACAAATTTAGGTGAAATTTGATATGGAAGAAAAGTTCATGCTGAAAGATCTTTAATTTTAAAGACCATGTCATTCCAATCTATTTACTGTAGGTTTAAATTTGGAAATAACAAAGCTCCCCTGAATGTCAATTAGTATTCTTCAATGAGCCTCTAATGGCAAACCCTATCTCTGGATTTTAGATTTTAACCAAATTATTTAGGGAAAAAGTTAAACTAAAATGTGTATTGTGGATGCTAATTAGAGTGAATATTAAATGCAGAATTGTTTAGCACTTTCATGCATATACATTCATGATTAAGATGAATGTTAGCATTGAAAATTGAAATAATGAAATGATATTATTGATTTTATGTTGTTTGCTGTCTCTTTCACAGTGTTTTATTTTATTTGCTCTTTGACAAAACTGTGTTGTTTCCAAAATTTGAATTGGGGCCAACATGCATGATATCATGACTGCAAACACCACAACATAATATTCACTTGACAATTGTAGATGGACACTTGAAAAGAATGAAGTATGATCTTTTTTTATACCCCCCGCAAACGAAGTTTGGGGGGGTATATAGGAATCACCTTGTCCGTCTGTCCGTCTGTCCGTCCGTCCGTCTGTCCGTCTGTCTGTGCAATCGTGTCCGGTCCATATCTTTCTTACAGAGGGACATTAGAATCTACTACTCCACACTAAGATTGCTCATGACCTAAGGGTGTGTCATTCTTGACCCAAGGTCATTCGGGGAAGTTCAAGGTCACTGGAAGAAAAATTTCATAATTCGTGTCCGGTCCATATCTTTCTTATGGATAAACTTGGTAGGTTCTCATTTCACACAAAGATTGCCCATGACCCAAGGGTGTGTCATGACCTTGACCCAAGGTCATTTTGGAAAGTTCAAGGTCACTGGAAGAAAATTTTCATAAATCATGTTTAATACATATCTTTTATAGATAAACTTGGTAGGTTCTCATTTTACACAAAGATTGCCCATAACCCAAGGATGTGTCATGACCTTGACCCAAGGTCATTTGGGAAAGTTCAAGGTCACTGGAAGAAAATTATTTATATTCCCTGTCCAGTCCATATTTTTCTTATAGATAAACTTGGTAGGTTCTCATTTTACACAAAGATTGCCCATGACTCAAGGGTGTGTCATGACCTTGACCCAAGGTCATTTGGGAAAGTTCAAGGTCACTGGAAGAAAATTATTTATATTCCCTGTCTGGGCCATATTTTTCTTATGGATAAACTTGGTAGGTTCTTATTTCACACAAAGATTGCCCATGACCCAAGGGTGTGTCATGACCTTGACCCAAGGTCATATAGGGAAGTTCAAGGTCACTGGAAGAAAAATTTCATAATTTGTGTCCGGTCCATATCTTTCTTATGGATAAACTTGGTAGGTTCTCATTTCACACAAAGATTGCCCATGACCCAAGGGTGTGTCATGACCTTGACCCAAGGTCATTTGGAGAAGTTCAAGGTCACTGGTAGAAAAATTTCGTAATTCGTGTCCGGTCCATATCTTTCTTATGCATAAACTTGGTAGGTTCTCATTTCACACAAAGATTGCCCATGACCCAAGGGTGTGTCATGACCTTGACCCAAGGTCATTTGGGGAAGTTCAAGGTCACTGGTAGAAAAATTTCAGAATTCGTGTCCGGTCCACATCTTTCTTATGCATAAACTTGGTAGGTTCTCATTTCACTGAAAGATTGCCCATGACCCAAGGGTGTGTCATGACCTTGACCCAAAGTTATTTGGGGAAGTTCAAGGTCACTGGAATAAGAATTTCATAATTTGTTTTTGATACATATCTTTATTATGGAAAAACTGACTTCTGAAAAACCCAGCGGGGGTATTTTGTCCCGTTTGGACAGTTCTGGTTTCTCTCTATTTTAACAAAATTTAAGTTCTATTTAAAAAATCAACAACAACAAAAATAAATAAATGAAGATAACAAACAGTAATCAAGCTCAAAAGTTGAAACTATGCAAATTGGGGAAAAAAGCAAACCTCTGAAGATTAGGTGCCATGGAGAAGTAAGTATCCCCTCTTGTCCGGTCACATCCACTGTGTACTCCATTGTTATAAATGAGCAAATGGATAAAGTCATAGAAAATTCAGTGTGTGATAAAATGGACTAAGATTAGTATGTCAGATCATTTTAAGTTCACTGGGATATATTGAGTTGACTTATGAATGAAAGTAATTATTATTAAATTGACAATAAGTCATTGATAAATATATCTGACGTCAAGTTGAAAGCCACAGCAAGTGTTTCCTTTTTCTCATTTATAAGTTTTAGAGTAAATTTTTGTCTTATGTCAAAAGAAGGGGGTTTGGCTACTAACAAGGCACAGTTGGTACCCATGGGAATTCCAACCGATTG
This sequence comes from Saccostrea cuccullata, assembly GCF_032062105.1. Taxonomy (NCBI): domain Eukaryota; kingdom Metazoa; phylum Mollusca; class Bivalvia; order Ostreida; family Ostreidae; genus Saccostrea; species Saccostrea cuccullata. The sequence continues at coordinate 25,247 of NW_026933386.1, forward strand.
TTGAAAGACCTACAGGAGAACTTGAAACCAACAACTATGATTTGTGACGTTTTATAAGGTGGCTTTATTGTCTACAAGAGAATTTGTACCTGGTTATAACTTCTCTAATTAAGCAAGAGCCCACAGTTACCAAGAATTTTCCAAAGAACAAGTTTTCTGTACTATTTGCATCCAGACAATAATTTATTTGTGGTATATTTCCTGTGTAGAATACTCAAGTTAAGAAGTGGCACTATAGAGGATACAAAAAGTCCCCAACAGGGAACATTCAGTGTTGTACACACCCCTTGTAAAACATGTATGGATTACCCTGCATTGTGTAAAAGTATGAAAAGGCTCTTAATTATTGATAGATTTTAATTTATTTGATGATCTTGAGAAAGATCAACACTAGAAAGTGCAAAATTTGTCATGGAAGAAAAATCTGGCTACTCAAGTTAGCCTTTCTGTTTACCGACTATACACTTGAGTCTGCATTAGACTCCAAATCCAGCAGTCCCTTGTATGTATTGGTTTATCTCCTATGTTTAAACTTTGTCAAACAACTCTTGAATTTTTTGAAGATAAAGTGGACATGTGAACTGCTTTTCTACTCATTTATTGTCATTTGCAGATACCCTTGAGATTAAGAACTAAATGGTGTTTTATACATAAACCATGTCTAAACACTTGTGTTTTATCGTTTTTTACTTGAAGTAAAGTGGACTAAAGCAATAAGTTTGAGATACAATTAGCAAAATAAAGGTAAAAATGCATTGATAAAGGCTTTATTGTGCAGATCCTGGTTCAAATCTTGCTGGGAACAGCTGGCTTATAATATTACATGAGGAAGAACTATATCATTTACTGTGCCCCACCGAATGAAGAATCTGTTAATCAGTCGCATATCATATAACACATTATATAATGTAATTATTTTCCCTGAATCCTTTTTCAAAATGTTCAGTGTGACAGCAGTATGAATTGTCCTACATCCTTGTGTAGAAAAAATTTATTAGTTTTGCCTAGATAATATACAGCAGTATTAAACTCTATGGGATATATAGAAATGAAATATTTGATTATTGTCAAGATATTATACAGCAGTAAAGTCATGCTATATGAGATACAGAAACGAAATATACCTGTTAAGGTATACTCTCTTGGATAAACCATATGAAATTGTTTTCCAACTTGTAACAACAGGTGTTTTTGTACAGAAATTTAAAAATATGGTTTGGGGTTCTACAAGAGAAATAGCTGAAAATCCTACCTGTATCACCTGAACATTAATTAATTATGATATATCCCAGACAGTAATTGATTCATTTTCAAATTATTAAAGCTTATATATAATACTGACCAAATTTGCAAAGTAGCTAGACTAGATCTATTGCATTTGGGGATATATATATGCAACAAATCTTATTTCAGATGCTGCAAGACCCACAAGTTACAGCTAAAGTACAGGAATAAAAAGCTCTGAGCACTCCTTTATTATTACTTATTATTTAAGCAGATGACAAGTCTTGCATAATCCAGATTTGAATCTGTACCACCTGTGGAATATCTTTCTAGCAAAGTACATCTAAATGTCAAAAGAGAAGAACATTTTCCCTAAAATCAAACAACAGGATTGCAGGTATAAAACTGTTTTCATGAATTAGAAATATAAAATAGCCCAGTCTCATTCTTTGGTGACATACAGGCTGGACACAGCTGGCTTTTGCATGTTTACAACAGTATTGGTTGACCAGCCCTAACCAGAGTGCGTAAGTTGACCTAGTGCAATGGCAGGTCAGTCCACAGGTTGTCACGATCACACGCAGCATGTTCTGTTTTGTTTTTTAAGCTGATTTTTTCTGTCTTTGTAGCGTAATTGAAATCTAAGACTCACACACAACTATTAGAATCTTCTGAGGTCGGAGAGAACAAAGGAATTAACAGAAGGACTTACAATGTTTCTTTTGGTCAGATTCATTCTTTTTGTTATTTTTCAGCACAGAAGCCATTTTCTTTTTTGTAAGAAGTACAATAGAAGCTCTGTCAGTGCAGGCAATGAATATGTCAAGGGAACAAGGTCCATTTTAATGCCAGTGTGTGGACACTGCCAATATCTCCCTCAATTTTTCTGTCTGGCGATGAGGAATGAAGTTAATGTGTTTGATAAAAGCCAACTAATTGGTGGTCATCTGCCTGCTTTTGCCATTCTATTGAATGCATGTTTGGTTCACTGCCTCTGGTCAAGGAGACTCCAAGTGAAGAATTCCATATCCGTGTTGTTGTTAAGAGCCATAATCAGATGAAAAGCTGGATGAACGAGATGACCTTGCTTCTCTGCAGACCTGTTGCACTGGTTCAGCAGATGGAATGCTAAGGATCAGTTGAAGAAGATTATTAATGAAAAAACTGTTAGAGATCATGGTGGACTTTTTTTATGATGACCTGATGTGTTATGCTCAGTCTTCTGTTTTTAGAATTTGTTATGGTTTGTGGGTTGATTGATAAAGAATTCTGTTGATAATCAACTTGACTTTTGTACTTAAGCTTCCGTTGCAAAGCCCAACATGAAGGTTTCTGATGCATGCTCAAGTGGAGCTAGATACATGTACAGGCTTTTCAATTTTACCATTGTTTATTTCCATTTTGTTTAAAATTTTCATTTTAAGGCTTTATCATATCTTCAGTTGTATCCAATTTTACCAAAATTTTATTAGATAACAGATCCTGTGAGATAAAAATTTTTGTTGAAAAAAGTCACTTTTTGAAATATGTTTGATTTCAATCTGCCCCCAGTATTGACAGCTTCCTAATAAGGATGTTATAGGCTGTTGAGTGCATCTGCGTAGCGACATGTTTTTGTCATTTGCTTTTAAGATTCATTTTAATATTAGTGATTTGGGGGAGTCGTGACCTCCTAACTACTCCGGTACTTGGTGACAATCCCATCAATGCCCAGGGTCAAGCTTAGGTCAAAGGGAGCCCTATTGCTAGAAAGGGAGTCAAGCATACAGCTAAAAAAAATTATAGTTCAGGCTTCATTGGTTTCATTGAAAAAAGAAAGTCAAGATTGTTTGATACTGAGAAAAGGGCTTCTGAAATAGAACCTGCATGTATGATGTTTTAATAGGATTTCAAATCAAAGATATATATGCTCATGAATTTGCCCCAGTAAGCACCATCACCATGAAAGTGCTCTCCCCTTTTTCATCAGAGGAATAGCTGATATGGTGTTCAAATCAAGTAAATGGAAAAAGAAGATTCTTCAAATATCAAATATAACAACAAACAGACAAAAACTTCTTCATGGTTACATTAAAAGTGAACCTTTTCAAAATGTATTCTTAAATGTTTTTTAAATGTAAACTTTGCCTTTTAATGCATCACAATTATGGTACTCATGCAAAAGTAGATCCCATAAACCCCATTTTTTTAGCTCTACTGGTCAGAGACCAGAAGAGCTTATGCGATAGTAATGCGTCCGTCGTCCGTCCGTCTGTCTGTCTGTCTGTCTGTCCGTCTGTAAACAATTTTTCAAAATGCTACTCCTCCTACAGTTTTGGTCTGATTTTAATATAACTTGGCACACAAGTAGACTACACTAAGATACATAATTCTGTGTATCGGTTTTTGATTTCGATGAACAGTGTTGCCGTGGTTACTAAAAATAGAAATTTCTGTGAAATTCTTTCAAAATGCTACTCCTCCTACAGTTTTGGTCTGATTTCAATATAACTTGGCACACAAGTAGACTACACTAAGATACATAATTCTATATATCAGTTTTTGATTTTGATGAACGGTGTTGCCGTGGTTACTAAAAATAGAAATGTCTGTGAAATTCTTTCAAAATGCTACTCCTCCTACAGTTTTGGTCTGATTTCAATATAACTTGGCACACAAGTAGACTACATTGGATACATAATTCTATATATCGGTTTTTGATTTCGATGAACGGTGTTGCCGTGGTTACTAAAAATAGAAATTTCTGTGAAATTCTTTCAAAATGCTACTCCTCCTACAGTTTTGGTCTGATTTCAATATAACTTGGCACACAAGTAGACTACACTAAGATACATAATTCTGTATATCGGTTTTTGATTTCGATGAACGGTGTTGCCGTGGTTACTAAAAATAGAAATTTCTGTGAAATTCTTTCAAAATGCTACTTCTCCTACAGTTTTGGTCTGATTTCAATATAACTTGGCACACAAGTAGACTACACTAAGATACATAATTCTGTATATCAGTTTTTGATTTCGATGAACCGTGTTGCCGTGGTTACTAAAAATAGAAATTTCTGTAAAATTCTTTCAAAATGCTACTCCTTCTACAGTTTTAAACTGATTTCAATTTAACTTGGCACACAAGTAGACTACACTAAGATACATAATTCTATGTATCGGTTTTTGATTTTGATGAACGCTGTTGCCGTGGTTACTAAAAATAGAAATGTCTGTGAAATTCTTTCAAAATGCTACTCCTCCTACAGTTTTGGTCTGATTTCAATATAACTTGATACACAAGTAGACTACACTAAGATACATAATTCTGTTTATCGGTTTTTGATTTCGATGAACGGTGTTGCCGTGGTTACTAAAAATAGAAATTTCTGTGAAATTCTTTCAAAATGCTACTCCTCCTACAGTTTTGGTCTGATTTCAATATAACTTGACACACAAGTAGAACACACTAAGGTACATAAATCTATTTATCAGTTTTTGATTTCGATGAACTGTGTTGACGTGCTTCTAAAAATAGAAATTTCTGTGAAATTCTTTCAAAATGCTACTCCTCATACAGTTTTGGTCTGATTTCAATATAACTTGACACACAAGTAGAACACACTAAGGTACATAAATCTATTTATCAGTTTTTGATTTCGATGAACTTTGTTGACGTGCTTCTAAAAATAGAAATTTCTGTGAAATTATTTCAAAATGCTACACCTCCTACAGTTTTGGTCTGATTTCAATATAACTTGGCACACAAGTAGACTACGCTAAGGTACATAATTCTTTGTATAGTTTTTCACTTCAATGAACAGTGTTGCCACGGTTACTAAAAATAGAAATTTCTGTTTAATACTCTCAAAATGCTACTCCAAATACAGTTTTAGTCTGATTATAATGTAATGTGGCATGCAAGTAGACTACACTAAAACATAAAGAGACTTAATCAAGGTTCATTTTTCTATTAATTGCTGTTGAAAAGTTTCAATTCCCAACTGCCTAAGTACTTTTCTCTTCTTTTGCTATAAGTACAAACCAGTAGAGCTTCAGTCTCGACAGAGACTTCTGGTTAAGTACTCTGTTTGCTTCTTTTGGCAAATGTGATAAAATTCCTTTTTTTGATTAATTTTAATTCAACCATGAGTGCCATTCAACTCACAAAAAATATTGCATTTTACATTTTTTTTAAAAATGTTTCCATGATGCAGTTTCTATTAATGACACAGAAAAATACATAATAGGCTTTATAATTGTGACATTGGAGATTTAAAAAAATGAGATTATCCCCTATTTACCAGCTTCTATGAGAAATACATATAATTGCACTGTAAAGTGCATTCTGTAATATGATCTTGGTTACTTTATCTAAATTTGTCTAATAAACAGATAAAAGCTTTAGAGTGTGGGATTGATTCATGCAGTCATGACTTTTTGTAATTTGTGGTTGGAGAGAGAGACCACCACATGTAATTTTTAACATGCAACTATATGCTAAGTATATTGTGCTGATCGAATACTGACGGTGTAATTATAGAGATCAGTGTAAAGATCAGACAACATTGAAGTATTAATGTTATGCTGAATGTTATCTATTGTCCTTTTCATTGTATTAAGATTCACTCAGAATATTCTGTATGACGTATTTAAAAACAGAGTGTGTTTTAGCTGTCATAAATTAATGTCATCTAAATGAATTATAATGCAGTTAAAAATTGCTTGTCTAAAGTGCATATGTATGGTAATAAGTCTGGGACAATTTTTTTTTATTTCAGATTAGCAGTGCAATCCAAGATATTTCACAGAATTTCATTATCAAGAAATTAAATTTTCACTTGTTTGAGTAGTTGTTTTTATAGTGCACCAGTAAGGGCTTGTTGCATTGGGTATAATTTTTGTTTGAGACATTGACATAGAAGTTGATGACAAAAATTTATATCAGGCTGTGAATCAACATTTAGTGTTAATTATGTAAGAAGGTTGAATGCAGATAATGAAATATATAGAGATGACGAACAGTACTTAAGCTCAAAAGTCCATTAAACAAAACAAAGAAGGAGCAGAGCAAACACAGACCTTCAAACATCAGGGGTCGGATTAGGTGCCATTGAGGAGTGAACATCCCTTACCAACCAGTCACACCTGTGTGTGCTTCTTGACATGATCGGGAAATAGCAAAAAAATGCATTGACAATTGTAAATACTAGTCTTACAATGAGTATAAAAACTTCAGTCAGCATTTGACTCGGTCATAAATTAATTTGCTGACAAGGTCATCGTATCGACCATAAAACTCATATAATATGATGACTTTATACAAGACTGCTGATATTCTTGTTTCATCAAGTTATTTGTCAATAATTTACTACGTTTTAGAAATTGTACATACATAAAACATAAGATAAATGATTGTATTTGGACACATGGCTTAATTACTACATGTATGATATGTAATACATTGTACAGCCGATAAGACCATATTATCATTCACTGAAATGGAATTTTCTTAACCATAAACCTATCCAAAATCTGTCAAATTTGGTCTGAAAGCAGATTCACTGTAAAATTAATGTAGGGAAGTTAATTAGTGAGAATGTTGTCTCATTGAGTACTAGAAGTTTGTTATGTTCAACCATTAAATATATATTGAAATAATGATTTATTTTAGATATTTTGCATAAATAAATAGACAATATTTTTAGAAAATCGCACTTTTGTCAATCAGAAAGCCAGTAATGTCAGTTGAAAGTAGAGAAGAAAGCTATATAGACAGTCTAGACTCGTTTGCAATTAAAAGTATATGGGCGTTTGTGACTTAAAATGTTAATTACATTTGTAATTACTCAAGATGTTTCCCACTTGATCATCAATGAAGACTAGTTTAGTTGTAAGAATTACTACCGGGTTATGCAGATGAACAACATTGACAACCATTTCATCAAATATTTTAAATCAAACATGAAAAATAAAATGAAAGCATGCAACGATATGATGGAGTTTATTTTTTTTGATTGCATTACCTTTTGCCACACAAAAATGTTGTGTGTTTGACTGGTAGAGCCAGCCAGTTAATAAAGGATTGATTGTGGAGACAGTGAGATCAAGAAACAATACATCAAACATGAAACTACTTTTATTAATACATTGTAGTTTGATTGAAGAACCCACTTTATATTCATGTGTGATCAGTTTGGAAAGTGAAAGTAAACCAATTAAAATGTCAAGGATTTTGTACAGCCTATCACTGTCCATTCTAGTCACTTGGGTGAGCATTTGTAAAATTTTCAACATTTTTAGTTTCTTCTCAATTCAATCATTTTTTAAAAACCCTTAATTTTTAGCTCACCTCAACGAAGTTGGGGGGAGCTTATGTGATACCCTCGGCGTCGGCGTCGGCGTCGGCGTCGGCGTCCCAGGTTAAGGTTAAGTTTTTTGGAGCAGTTTTCTTTTTAATTACTTCTGTGTCCTATACTGATGAGACATGCATGGAAGATGCTTCAAATGTGTTTTATTGTACCAGTCAAAGTTTCAGATGCTGCAATTTCAGCAAAGGAATTACCAGGTTAATGTTTTTGGAGCAGGTTAACATTTTTGGTGCAGTTTTTGGTGTGGGTTTCATTTCCAAGTAACTATAAGCCCTATGTTGACCAAACTTGCATGGATGATACATCTAAGGATGCATACTACCGGGCTTGCTTCGGATGCTGAATCTGACCTACATTTTCCGGTTGAGTGAACAGGTTAAAGTTTTTGGTGTAGGTTTCATTTCCAAGTAACTATAAGACCTATGTTGACCAAACTTGCATGGATGATACATCTAAGGATGCATACTACCGGGCTTGCTTCGGATGCTGAATCTGACCTAGATTTTCCGGTTGAGTGAACAGGTTAAAGTTTTTGGTGCAGGTTTCGTTTCCAAGTAACTATAAGCCCTATGTTGACCAAACTTGCATGGATGATACATCTAAGGATGCATACTACCGGGCTTGCTTCGGATGCTGAATCTGACCTACATTTTCCAGTTGAGTGAACAGGTTAATGTTTTTGGTGCAGGTTTCATTTCCAAGTAACTATAAGCCCTATGTTGACCAAACTTGCATGGATGATACATCTAAGGATGCATACTACCGGGCTTGCTTCGGATGCTGAATCTGACCTACATTTTCCGGTTGAGTGAACAGGTTAATGTTTTTGGTGCAGGTTTCATTTCCAAGTAACTATAAGCCCTATGTTGACCAAACTTGCATGGATGATACATCTAAGGATGCATACTACCGGGCTTGCTTCGGATGCTGAATCTGACCTACATTTTCCGGTTGAGTGAACAGGTTAAAGTTTTTGGTGTAGGTTTCATTTCCAAGTAACTATAAGCCCTATGTTGACCAAACTTGCATGGATGATACATCTAAGGATGCATTCTACCGGGCTTGCTTCGGATGCTGAATCTGACCGACATTTTCCGGTTGAGTGAACAGGTTAATGTTTTTGGTGCAGGTTTCGTTTCCAAGTAACTATAAGCCCTATGTTGACCAAACTTGCATGGATGATACATCTAAGGATGCATACTACCGGGCATGCTTCGGATGCTGAATCTGACCTACATTTTCCAGTTGAGTGAACAGGTTAAAGTTTTTGGTGCAGGTTTCATTTCCAAGTAACTATAAGCCCTATGTTGACCAAACTTGCATGGATGATACATCTAAGGATGCATACTACCGGGCTTGCTTTGGATGCTGAATCTGACCTACATTATCCAGTTGAGCGAACAGGTTAATGTTTTTGGTGCAGGTTTCATTTGCAAGTAACTTTAGGCCCTATGTTGACCAAACTTGCATGGATGATACATCTAAGGATGCACACTACCAGGCTTGCTTCGGATGCTGAATCTGACCTACATTTTCCGGTTGAGTGAATAGTTAAAAGTTTTTGGTGCAGGTTTCATTTCCAAGGAACTATGAGTTCTTTAATGACCAATCTTGCATAGATGATACATCTAAGGATGCATACTTCTAGGCTTGCTTCGGATGCTGAATCTGACCTACTTTTTGTGGATGAGTGAAAATATTAGTTTTGATGCATGTTTCATTTCCAATAAACTATGAGCCCTATAATGAGCAAACTTGCATGGATGATACATCTAAGGATGCACACTAATGGACTTGCTTCGGATGCTGAATTGGACATACATTTTTCAGATAATAGACAAGGTAAAAGTTATGGTTGCAGGTCTATTACCAAAAACTATAAGGCTTATATAACATTGTATAAACCAAACTTGCATATATGCTGCATCAAGAGATGAAAACTCTCAAATTTGCTTCAGATGCTGGATTTTCATTACATTTTCATGAAGAAGAAGTAGTTTAAATTTTTTATGTAGGTCTATTTCAAAGTATCAGATCAAAATTGCTTTTAAAAATATTTTCATTTTTGGAATGTATACTTCTTGTTGGTTAATTGTGTGACTTTGCCTTACTTAAAGACAACATTCGTTGAGGTGAGCTCTGTAATCTCTGATTACCTATGTTTATGTGATGGGGAACAAATTTTAGGGATACTTTACCACCATACTTCTGGGTTCCAAGGGGTAGGGTCAAGACCATAAAAATTAACAAAAAATTATCATATCTTTCAAATATTATTGCTTTACTCCTAAACATCAGAGAAAATAGTTAACCCTCTGACATATTGTAAACTTCTTGACTCCTCAGATTCATACCATGGGATTGGAACCTGGAAGTTGTTGAACTTAAAATGCAGTATACTCTGAAGAGCAATGAGTCCTTTGACAAAAGTGTTAATCTGTGTCCCTTGGAAACAGGTCCAAGGGTTGAGTTCAACTGATCATATATTATTAAAAGTGCAGTAGATATATTCCTTTAAATAAAAAGTCTGTACTCTTGAGAATCTAGCAGACTTAATTCTTGCAGTATTTTATTCATAAAGGTAATGTACCATTCCATTCCAAGTCAGGGTATAAATGTCATAGCTTAAGAAATTCAGGATGATGAAATGACCATCAAAGCCTATAAAGTTTTTTTTTTAAATGTTAATTAAGAGATACCAGTACCAATTGAAAAATTATACAAAGTTTTTGATAGTGAGTTATTTTAGATTCATTAATTAAAAAATTAGGAAAAATCCTCATACTCAGCTGAACAATTAGAGCCTTGGGCTTCTTGTTTTAATACCGTAACCCTGCGCATCTCTTGGTTTACTTCAGTTGTCTGGTAATAATAATGATTGGTGGAAACCTAGTGGGGGGATGACATGGCATTAAAACTGAGTTAAATAGTCATATATTCATGTCTGTTTGATATATACAGTATCATATGCACTGGAATAAATTATACTATCTCAGAATATTTAAAATGACCTGAATGTTTTGTGTGTATATTTCAACTTGTAGAGTTATTTTTTTGCACTGTAACACAGTTTGATTATTTTTATTCAAATAAATGTATGCATGTTGATCAATAGCAGGCTGGCCAAAATAGATTGTATAAACTTGGAATTTTATTTGTCATTTAAGTTAATGAGATTATAAATTAATAGATGTCATTAATTACATAGTAATTGTGGCAAAAAGTTGTAAATAATTTGTGAATCAAGTGCATAGATTGGTCTCTTGTTTCTCGCCTCAATCCAAGGATTTGACAAATTGCCCTTCAAATGGATTTGATTAACAATTAAATAACCAGGCACAAAGGAAGGTAAAGTTAAAAAATCTAGTAAAAAGGTGAAAAAATGATAAATGACTTTGATTGTTCTTTCAGGGTCCTATGAAGGGATCAGTTATTGGACAGTCCTGCCCCCTAATTATAATGGCCACACAGAGGATAGAACTCCAATAAAGCTTTCATTTCTGGAGGTAATGGCTGCATTTATCAGATCTCACTAATTATTTAAGTATGTATGGAGTGGATGGTAACTGTCTTGTATCAGATTTATGCTAGGTATAAAAGAACAGGTTTTCTAAAGTTCTTCCTCTAAATTAATTAGTGAATTACCAAGAGAACAACTTTGCCATTCCAGATTTCTAGTTTATGATGCTATTATCAGAGTGTAACAACAGTCTGCTACACGATGATAAGGAATTACAGGAATGGGTCCTGGTATACAGCGAGATTCACTTTATTATAACTGATATCACAAATCCTGAGAAAAACAATTTTTCTTGCAAATCAAGTGTCTATTAGCTCACCACATCTGAAATGGAAAATAATGAAATAAAAAAATAATTCGTGTTTTAATAACACATTTTTTTTCTTTTTATCCAAAAATTTGGAATTGTTGAAATAAACACCAAAATGAATAATTAATTTCCTTGTCCATTTAATTTTCATCAATTAATTATGATAAAATATGAAGAGCTTGGTTGATTGCCTGTGGACGCAGCCAAGGAATACTTTAAATTTCAAATTATGCATTTCTTATTAAAATATGTAATTTATGTTAAAAGATCACTAAAGATAGATTCTGAAATGACAGATGTGTTTTATTGATAGAAGTGTGTGCAGGGAAGCTGATAACTGACATATTTATGGAAATGAAAAGGACAAAAAAATTAATGGCTAAATTCCAACCGCAACTGAAGCATCAGGGTCAAGATCAACATTAAGCAATGCAGGATAAAAACATGTAATAGAAAAATTTGATTGGAAGAGACAATTTGTACTTTAATTGCACCATTCTTGCATCTTTTAATTGACTTTTTGTCAACCGTATTTTCCTTTTTTGGTGAGGAAGGGGGGGGGGGGGGGGGGGGGCTTGACTACATTTTCATCCAAACTTAGCACAGGGTACCCATAGATGAAGGGAATTCCAAATTGTGCAAATGAAGGGTTATACCCCCTTGCAAGGGGAGATATCAAGAAATAGTGAAAATTGGATGTGACCATTTAAAAAGAAAACATCACAAGAACAACTGGAGCAATTTAAAGAAGATAAAATGTGACAACTTCTTAACGTTTTGCTTTATAATTTTTTTAATGTGCTCGAAAAAAAGGATGATAAAATGCAGATTGATACTTAAGTGCCCATGCGTTAACATGTACTACCTATTTAAAGTTATTATGGTGTAAAATGCTATTAGGGAGATGATGAATTGGTTTCGTTTTAATGGAAGTCTAGCTTTTATAACAGAGGATTTACATGTTTCTGCTTTTTTTTACTCTTTTTTGCTACAAAATTTGATCCAGAGATTGATGATGACCATTTGTCTGTTTTGAACTGACCTTGACATTAGATAATGAAAAACTTTATTTTGTTGAGAATGACCTTTTCTTAACTATTATTTTATGATGTTACATATAAGTAATAAGGATTTTTTTTAAATAAAATATCATCATTCAAGATAAATTTTGCCTAAATGACATTTTAACTTGAAGTTAGTAAAAAAGAGAAGACTATTTGGGATGATTCCTTCTGGACATCATTTCTAAATTCACATGTAAGCAAATAAAGATGAATTGTTTTAAATGTTACAATTAACCTTAAACTTGATACTTATCCTTGAAATTTTTAAATGTTTGCTTTAAATTATACATTTGTCAAAGATGGCATGTATTTTTTTTACTTTTCAGAAGATACTTGAAATATCTTTTAGAGGTTAACATTGGTTTTGAGTTTTGGCATTGACCTTATAAATGGTAAACAGTATCTCTGTTATGGACAACATTTTCAGATTGATCAGCTTATGTAATTGAACATCAGAATAAGACATTAGTCTTGACATTGACCGTTGACCTTGAGATTGGTAATGAAATATTTATATTTATATAGGATGACTTTGAATCATAATCATTGAACTTTATGTGAAGGAAAATGAGATAAATTAATTACCACACTGAGTACCTTAATTGCCTTGATATCTTAGCTAACTTTTGATATCTGGAAAATCATGGATGAAATGTGAATATCATAACAAACAGTTATCATGCTCAAAGTTCCAATTATTGAGGCAGTTAATCAATACATGTACAAGTCATGAGCATAGCAACCACAATCTGAAAATAGAGGTGGGATCAGGTGCCATGAAGGAGTGAGAATTTCCTTTAAGTGGTCACAGTTGCCATGTACCCCTTGTCATCATACATGAACAAGTAAATGGAAAAGTTCTTAGACAATTCAGTGTGAAAAAAAAATTGTTAAATCTGGAGCCCATTCTTCTTTATGTATTTTAATCTTGCAGATTTCTTAACATTTTTTCTTGGTCCCTTTCAGTTTAAAATTATAAGGTTTGACTGTTTATGCAAGTGATTGTTTGTGTATTTTCTAAGTCATCACAAGTATGTGGTTATCATGTGACAAATCTCCTATTATCTATCCTATCACTTTAATGGTTAAAAATTGTCAGCTGTTTGAATAATGAAGGGCATAACATTGTCGTAAGAGTGAAAATATAGTATTCAAGTTAATAAATGCAATGAAATTCAAATGAGCCAATCATCATAATGAATCAAAATGGACCAATCCCCTTCATAGAATTCTTGGAGCCAATAGGGAGTACACAAAAATAAAGTCATGGAAGTAAGAAGGAGACAGTGTTGATTAATGAACAATTTGTCCCACACTCCATCACAAATTGACATTTATTAGACGCAATATCAAAAAATAGGACACATTTCTCAGCCACTTTTTATTACAATTAACAAAAACGATAATTGACATTGGAATTGACGATTACCTCTTATATAATTGTAAATCTTGATTTGGTATTTCAGATGGATCAAAGTATATTAACCAAGTGATAAAAAAAGTCTGTGCAAAATACCAGATGATACCAGATAGAGGTAAGAAACCTTGTCATGTAGGATGGGTTGATATTTGTGTTGAGCATAAATGGTAATGTATGTAGGAAACGTGACGTCATTCCAGGAATTAATTCGGTAGTAAAAACAAAGGTTTTGTCATAGAAGTATGTCATTCTTTATCAAACAAAAACAATATCAATTATTAAACAAAAACAATATCAAGGACAATATTTTTAGGCATTTAAAAGGATTACTGATAGGTTAAGTGTTTGTGTTGAAATAATATTATTTTGTAATTATTATTTATTTTAGTTTATGAGGTTGGTATGACTCAGTTCAGTTCATTTTTATTCTCTGTAAAAGTTTTATTTGAGCTTAAGGTGTGCTGGAATTGGTCATCTGTGTGCTGTAAATTTTATTGCTCTTGCTCCAGGGGGGAGAGACATTCTTCTCTAGTGAATTGGTCTTCCTGATAAAAATTAGTTTAGTAGATTGCAATTTTAATTACTAAACAAATTATTTTTTCTGTCACCATGAAATACTACTTCCTCCCAGACTTTGAGGGAACAGATACTTTTCATAAATCAAGAGTACTTGTGACAGTAATAGGACATCCACAGAGACGACACCCCTGATAGCCAAGGAGTCAATTCATTAAGGCAAAAATGTGGAAGTTTCCAAAATGATAAAGTGTAAAATAAAAAATCCTTACTTATCAGCATTAATCTGTCAGAGAGACCCCTGCCATAACAATAGGTCAGATCAGCTCCCACTGTTTATTGGCTAGATTTCCACATATCCTCAAGTTTGGGTCTAATAGCTGATAATTCCATACAAACAGTTGATAAGGGGGACACTGTTCCCTCTATCTAATCTGTGCTGGGGAGAAATAATATTAAACATTGAAGAAACATATATTTGGTGACTCACATCTTGTGTCGTTTTCAACAACAAGCACCTTAGTACGCCAAGCTAACTTATCTACAAAGCATACCTGAAATTGAAATATCTCCTTGATTAAAACATTTCAAATAGTTGTCCGATATGGTTATAGTCTTTTTAGGGGTATATGACGATTTAGAATGTAAATTTCTTAGATTTATTTTTCAATCCACACTACATAGGAAAAATTAATACGAAAATGTATATATAGATTCTGCCTTTCCAAAGCCCAAGTAAGTTCAGAAGAAAATGATGAGAATGCATCATTTTATTGCAAAAATGCAAAAGCTTATTCAAGATTCAAAAATCAATATTCAAAATTTGAATTTCGAGATTTACGATATAAATTAACCAATCACAAGGCAGATTAAATATTTGATTACTCCTTTTTGATAAGTTTTGACTGTTAAGAAATTGTTGTACATATAATTTTTAACGAACAGGTCATTTGATTAACAGTTTCTTATTTTGAATCTTGAATGAGCCATCTGATCAGAGTTTTCATACTTCATAACTTAAAATTCTGAGTATAAGAAAGATTTCTGTGCTAAGTCAATATATTAAATACATAAAAAAAAATTATAAGAAATCAGTTTTTGCAGAGGAGGGCAATAATATACAATTATTTAATGCCTGCGCAGTCAATAGACCAGAATATTTTTCCCGAGGTGTAGGGAACAGCTCAGTGTGTTCTATTGCCCGAGGCCAGCGGCCGAGGGCAATAGAACACACTGAGCCGTTCCCTGCACCGAGGGAAATATTTTCTGGTCTATTGACTGCTCAGGCATTAAATAATTGTTTTATTACCTAATTTTATTTTCCATATTAAGTTTTCACAATTTCATATCTAGTACAGAAAGTTCCCGTACTATATTGGTAATTTATACCTAGATATGGTGCATTTGTAATATTAATTAAAGATTGATTGTATAGACTATCGTTTATATTCCTCGAGAAAATTTTTCACTCATGTGGAGACGCCACCACATGAAGTTAGAGAGGGGCTTTTTTCGTGCCAGCAGTGCACCTAGTGCGACAAGGGACCTCGATTTATAGGTCTCACCCGAAGGACCGGTCTCCACGTCCCACAGTGCATTAATTAAAGTAACTCTCATTAAATAAAATATCCGAGCATTGAAATCATACAATTTTTAAAAATAATGTCGAAAGATCAAATAAGATGATTGTTTACCATGTCTGTGTAATGTAACAAACAACTAAATTCGAAACCCGGATCGTTTTTTCCGAAATACGTTGCCGGTCAATAGAACGCGCAATCTATTGACCGGTCAATAGAACGCACAGTCTATTGACCGGTCAATAGATCGGTTTGATAAGATAAGGAAAACTGAAAACATATACATAATAGATGAAAATATTAAATCTCTAATAAAACAACAATAATCATTTGATTAGGTAATAATGTAGTTTAGTGCTTCATCCAGAGATTCTACGTACATGTAGTTTTATACTGATGCAAATTTGAAAAACAGAAGTATTCAACCACAGAATTGTTTATGTCATTACGGTAATTAAAAATTGTAAAATTTTTACTACAGAAATATTAACTCATTTTGGCAACTCATTCACAAAAAAGTGCTCAGTCTTGAGTTTAAAAAGGTGAATAAGGTCAACAGATGACTATTGTTTTTTTGTGCATGTCCTTTGCTATAGGTTCAAATAAAAAGCAGTCTGTTGTATGAAATCTATAAGGATTATGTAAAATGCCTTAAATCATCTAAATTACTAATTTCTGTGTAACTGTAAACAACGGATTAATCCCATGTAATTTGCTCTCTGTTTATAAATCACTGATGTAAAGTATTGGGGCTCTCAAGTTATATCTTCAAGACCTTGAATGAAAGCACCTTCTTTTCATCTTGGTTCATGCCAAAACATCCATGTCGTGGGGAGAGAGATTCTCTTTTTTCAATTAAACACTGGCAAATATCTTGTTGCTTATAAATGTTCAAATTATAAAACATTTACGTCTCGTATATCATAACACAGCATAATTCCCTTATTGTTCGGAAGAGGCATTTATTTCCTTATCTGTGTAATTCAAGTTTGACAAGGGACCAAGCTGTCTCCTTTTCTGATCCAATTATGAACTTTAGCAGTCTAAGTGTGCTGTATATAGTGTCTATAGATATACTTACAGACATTGTTCACCAGCAGGTTCTACTGACGTGATAAGTATATTGCGAGGATATTATGATATTTTTTTTCACCAGTGTTAGACCTCTTGACTCTTATTTTGAAAAATGATAGTGTTTGACCTTGATAAAGGGCAAGGCCATAATAGATACAGATATAATGGGAATTCCAGCTATATTATGCCATTTCTTTAACTATATTAGGATAATATCAAAAACTGTTGAAAATTAAAACAGTTATGGACAATAGAAGGGATTAGGAACCAAGATTTTTTATTCTCTTCTATAATCACTGCCTTACTAATTGTAGGATATTTTTCCGTACTCTCAAGACCGTGTGATGAATATGTCTCTTAAAGAAAATTATTAGCTCTGTATTATTGAATTCCCAAGTCTGTGATCACTTGTTTTAGGTACAGAACAATTTCTGCTGATGACAGATTAAAAATGGTAAACATTTAGCCTTATAGGCAGAAAATGGGGGAAAATTTACAACTTGAGATAAAGCAATTATTTGCATTTATACATGCCATAATTTGTGACTGAAAATAAAGGCAATAAAGGGCCAATTTCATAGGCTAGTCTGAGTGATTGATTGTACATTAGGATTTCTATATCTTATAGCAGGGCTATGAATAAATACTTCGTGGGGGTAAAGAGTTTGTGCCATTTTATGAAGTGGGGAGACTTGTAAAATCAGGGGAAGTTGTGCCTCAGGTACAATTATAGTATCTGTGTTGATTGTTTGCACTGCAGTTTAAATATGAAGTGTTTTGTCTTTGTACTTTGTCATACCCTTGTTTACTAGTTTTATGACATCTTACATAATTTTTATAAATCAACGATATATGGAGAGGTTTCTTTTTTGGTGTCTCTAAAAATACTCACTAGCTCTTTAATGTTGTGTAGGTGTGTATACTTCAACTTTTATCTTTCAAAAAAATTCAGAGTGATTCTTTTAGAATACCATCTTGAAGTTTATGGCGTGTATTTAAAGAAAAAATTTTCAATTTTTTTTTTCCCCGATTGTTTATGCATACATCATACAATTTTCTGGATACTTCTTTATAATGCTCCTATTGATGCTGAAGAAATATGTGGGTTTTTTAAGAATTTCTCAATACATGTACTTTAATTTTACAATACTTCTACGTCTTTGTTTTTGGTATCTGGGTATTTATTTACCTGCACCTCTTCCTACTGAGAGTAAACCAAGAGTTTGTGTGAACAGGATCTTAATGCACCTGTTTAGATGTCCTTATTGAATGGAAGTTTTCAGTGTGCATTCAGATTACTAGGTGCATGCATATGTACCCCAAAACAATATTTACAGGTCAACTTAAGCATTGATTTAATTTTCATTCAAATTTTTTCTTTGGTTTTTATAAGGGAGAAGTTTTGCAATCGTAAGCCTTTTTAAAACTGGTATACTTTTTTTTTTAAAATATTTACACATTTCTTAAAAAAAAAGAAAGAAAGTAGTGCATATGTGCTGTGTACTTTTTTCTGTGTTTGCCCTGATGGTTGTGTAAATATAAGAGGAGGAATGTTGAACTTGGTCATAATATTGATCTGAATGAGATGATGAATAGCAGTGCAGTCCCTGGTTAAGTTTGTCAAACACTGGCTTCTTTGTTCAAGTGTTATAAGGGGTCTCCTGTGATATATTTTAAGAGTTTGCTGAAAAAGAAGTTTGACTAATGTCCAAAACCCACAAATGGCTATTTTCCAAGCTGAGAGTTCATATTTACAGCAACCCAATTATCATTCTTCATGTTTCTTTGCGAGGAACAATTGCCAGGTTCTATATATAGCCATTTATTTAAATTTTATGGGGGATATATACATATTGTTCCAATATATCAATTTAAAAATATATGCAAACTGAGCAACGATTGAAAAACAAGGACTTTTTTGGCAAAGGATAAAGTAAAGAAACAACACAATTGTTTAAATACGTCATCTATTAAATTATTACATCGGAAGCTACTTGAGCTATCTATAGAAGAATTGTTTGTTTGTACAGAGATGTTCTGTAGGTGTTCTTTGAAACACAATAATCCCCCCTGCTATAGCTTTGATCAGCAATAATCAAATACGCTATTGTTATGTGTTTTAATATATATTCCCTATGTCAAACAAAACGATAGCACTTACAGAGTTCAAAAGGAATAGACTGATTATTTGTAAAGCATATCTTATCATTATGACTGTAAATTTGTAAAAAAGTGTGGAAGTTGCTATGTTATGTCAATTGGTGTTGGCACTTGCTCTGAACGGAAGGCTAATATGTCAATAGAAGGCTAGGAATACACTGAAATACACTAAGGATCCCCCCTTTGATCTTCTGCCATATAAGATCAGGTGAGGTCATAGGAGGATTAATTTGTCTTGGAACTTTTTTCTCTGATGCTGACATCATGGATTCTGTGGGATGACCCCCCCTAATCCCCGCTTTGAGGCCCCAGCACCTGTTTGCCCCTTTTAATGCTGCAGTAAATGAAGATTTTGACATTAGATGATAGGGTATGTAGCATGGAATTCAGAATTTGCAACTGAATCTGCCAATGACTGCAATTTGGGGGGTTATTATTGGCAGTATAATTACAGGAGAGATGATTTACGTTAATTGGACCAAAAATATGTGGACTACACTAATAATAGCAAAGGTTTTTTAAAAGTCATTTCACTTGATATTTGATAAATAGACTTTAGAAATATTAGTCTATTACATGAGCTTTTGTTTAAAATGAAGCTGCTAAATAATTAACAGACTACGTAAATTAAATGTCAAAGTATGAAACAGTGAACTTACACTGCGCAACAGGGAGGACTGACATTCCAGAACTTGTTTTTCACATAGTGTTATTTGTAACTTGCTGAAAGAGTGAAATACAATTGACTATCCTGTCTAGAATATTCGGAACCTTTTAATTTTTTGTATGACAATGATTCAGAAGTGCTGTTATTCATTGAGAATAACATTCTGTCATTAACCAAGGGTTTGTTTTGAGTTCCTTAACCTTACAATATCACCCGAGGATAAAAATTTTCATTTCGTAAAAATACACTCCCACCCTGATTTTGTGTCAACATCAGGTACACTTCCTTTTAATTCTGGAGCCAAATATTTTTCTTTCCATGTACAAAAGTTCCCCCTCAAAGGGAAAAATACTGGTGTTTATGTGAGCTGAAGTTTACTATGCCAAGTGTCAAAATCTCCAGTTAACAAGACAATCTCTGAATAGCTGAGTAAATATTGTTTCATATCGGTGCAACTAATATACGCAGTTCTTATAGGATAAGGGGTTGGCCCTGAACTGCAGTTTCTGCCCTTGGTATTAGACACTTCAGATCCTAATTTAAAGGACAATTTATATTGTATGTTAATAGCCCTTGCTATGGGAAGGATGAAACAGTAAGGTTTGTTATAGCAAATTGCAGTCTGTGGTCTTCAGTGAATAGTAAGGGTTTAAAGTTATGTCTTTTTGCCTATAGAAATGGGGAATGTACTTTGGTAATGTAATTGCTGTTGAGCTATTTATTGTGATTAAATGAAGGCAATTTTAGATTTTTGGATAGTAGTGAATAGCAGATCTGTTCTCTTCAAAATAAATGCAGTTATTGACAATAACTTGAAAACATCTTAACAATGGAAGGACTAACCTTAAACCCTGATTAATGGAGCAGGGGATTGTGTGAAATTTCACAACTCTTTATAGAGAAGCTAGGAGACCCAGAGTCAACAGAAATTGATTCACTGGAATTGAATACTTTGTAGCCAAATTTACTAGTTAAATAAGTCTTTAACTTCAGAATGATTACTTTGTAAATAAGACACACAATAACTGTGCAAATTAGCATGTCTATTCTGTTTCTTTTTTTCCAGTGCCAGAAATTGGAGTCAACAGAAATGAGAATTCTACAGAGTATTTGACAAGGCACTGTTGTTAAGTGCTAGACTACAAGTTAATTAACTGTCAGAGACGACACTAGTCACCAGAATAAAGGAAGGGGCCAGAGAGTCTTTTGTTAGAGGGAGACAGTCATTTTAGTCAGCATACTGTAAACCTGCCAGGAGAGATCAATTTTAAACTCCGCAATAAAATTGTGTATTCCGTGATAATTTTTTTTTTCTTTTTTTTTGCACTGATTGAATTGTTGACGAAGGTGTGTGTTTTTATCCTGTCAGCATTGCTATATCTTATTGCATCATGCCTTGGACTCAATTTTGTTGGTTCATCAGCAAAATGTCATACCCTCCTGGAAGAAATGTCTATCAAAACTCTGATTGTAGAAGAAAATTATAAGCTAATAAGGTTTCTCATGCCAAAAACATATCGCAAATCTTTCCTTATTGGGGCATTTGTAGGCTTCTGTTTTGTTCTGGATACCATCTTAGTCCTTGAATGAGAAGTATAGGAAAAACAAGGTTTTGAAAACACCACCCAACTCTAAATTCTTGCTTTTCTCCCTATAATGTAAAAAGTAGACAACAGAAGTTAAGGGTTTATCCTCAATCTCTGTATTGTATAATGTAATCATTAGTATTATCAGTGTGAACCTTGATGAAAAGTGAATAGATGGATCAAAAATGGGTCAGAGACATCATATGAAAATATGATGTGAATCTAGACATGAATTAAAGATCTTGGATCCTTCCCCAACAGGAATTTTTCAAAACACAGATCCATCCTGAAATCAGTGTTTTGTTTTGTTGATGGATCATCCTCGGAGCTCGCATTTCGCATACTACAGTGTTGTTTTTTCTATCTATTTAAATAGGTTGGGAGAATTCAGTGTCATTTAGTACCTTTGCAATAATTGGCATTTCAGGGGGCCACTCGGAGTCTTCTTAGAAAGGTTAAGGAATTAAAAATCACAAAAGAGAAAGTCGTTAAATTGATATTAACTGAAAAGTAAGATAACTTGAGAGAGAAGATCGCTGAAGTTCATTCAATTTTATTATTCATTCATAAGCTTGTTTTTGTAGTTAAAGTTGAGTACTGTGTAACCTTTACATAATAAACTGTGTTGCATGTACTTTACAAAGTTATTGAATCAAGTACTTAGACCTCAGCGTGTTTGATGAATTAAAATCTCTATTTTGTTTGTACGTATCCTATTTTGTATCTTCTCCCCTTTTACTCTTGATTAGAACGATTAACTACAATGAATAATTGTTTACACTGGTTGATGGTTTCCTTTTATAGTTAAAAATGTGTGTTCTCCTAATCTCTCTGAGTAAATAAAATGGTCACCTTTTTTGGAACGAAACTGACAGAAATAGAAGCTTTTTGTTTGTTTAGATGCACTGTTGATTTTACTCAGTTTTTGCAATATAGGTGTGACTTGGCAGAATGCATCATTTGAGATGGTTATGTTACTTGAGCTGTCCATCTCCAAATTACACTTTGTTGAGTATATCTTCCTTTGATAAGCTGTCTTAATAGTGCACATTGACAGTGTTATATCACAGATTTACACAGGTCCTATCCAACAGGCATTTTATGGTTCTGATGGCATCACCAGTTTTTGCTAAACATTTGTGCTATCTCTTGTTGTATTTGCTCTACCCACCAGTTTTATTTGGGCAAGAATGGAACTGTACCAACAAGCCTTGTAATTAGTTTAAATTATGTAAATAAAACTAGGACATTATCTATCCAGAAGTCATCATTGCTACAGAGAGCTCTGTTGGAGTGTTTGGATAGGAGATAAATTAAGTAACACCCCCAGAATTCAACTCCTTGCAGTCCTCCACCATGCTTGTTTCTTGTGATTTAGACCTGTGTCATAAGTTTGTTACATCTGAGAGATACTTATGTGTCAGTATCAAAGTGAATTTCACACTTTTATGTCCCTTCTTCACAACATAAATGTTTCATCTTATCATGGAGGTGATAAAACATGCTCACATTGGCTACTGTTCCCTCTTGTAGTCTGGTCCAGCCACATTGGTTGTGGTATGATATCTCAAAAATCTCAAATGTCCAGCCAGCAAGAAAGAATGCCTTTGTAATTATCTGTAAGATAATGAAAATTTGTTGGGATTCCAAGCATAGATTTGGAATCTGAACTTAGGAATTTCATCGTTCCAATTGTCAAGACAAATTGGTGATGTGTTAAAGCATGTGCATTACCTTTAGATGTTTTGCTTCAAATCATTCAACACATTTTTATGATAGAAAATCTGGTTGTAAGACAATTTATTACTATTGGAAGAAGAATGTCAAGACATATGTTGATACTACTGTAAGCTGAATAACTGTTTAATTAGTGTTCAGTTTCTCATTTCACTCTTGGTCACTCTTTGATCTTACAGCATTCACAGTTTTAGTAAATATCTGCTCATAGAAAAGTTTTTTTATCCCCAAATTATGCAGAAGAATTCTAAATGAAATATCACTTTGTAAACTGTCATAATAATACAGCATTTTAAGCTTTCTGCATATGGTTCTATGGTACCAGTGGTTTTTCTAACATGGATTCCCATTTAATCAACAGGTGTTTATTGGAATGCATAACAAAAGGAATCACTCATAAATAGCAATTAGATTTTAATTCTAGAGGAGAAACCTTATTTGTGTGCTTGGAATGTAAAAACATGCATTTTAAATCAATATTCACTATTCAAAATCTAACAAGTCATTGAAAAGATCTGTGCTGTTTTGAAAAAGTTACACCTGTTCCATATTACATAGAGGTTGCCCCCTACAATGAATTCATACAAAATTGTCAAATTATCAATTTAGTCACAGGTATTATGTCTTTGAAAACTGCACAAGGTGTTAATCAGTTGGTCTGTAAGTGTACATATCAATGCTTTATACCACGTAGAAATTCTTTAGATATTAAACTTCAAGGCAAATCAATTTTTAAAAGAATCCCTGTTATTAGTGCTCATTTTGCATGTCTTCTTTCAAACTGTTAATGTACCACTTGGAATCTTAGCCTTGTTTCATTTTGTGAATTCAAAATATTTTTATAGTCCATTCTTTAATTAAAGGTCTTTACTTTGCATTTAATTTTTTTTAAAATCTTAAGTTGTGATTAAAAAAAAGAAGGAAAGCTAATATATATTTTTTTTAAATATGCTTGCATGGTCTCTAACAATGAACCCAAGTGAAAGTGATCCATTGGTGTTAGTGTTGGACAATCTATCTATTTTTTTTTTTTACTGCAGGGCTTAACTGTTAATGAAAAAATTAATGATATGCCATTTAGGGCACCACTTTTACTGGATTTTACAATCAGGTCCAGCAAGGATGTAATAACAACTATATTTGGTTCATTATCAAAGAAAATAATGAAGACATTTAAGTATATAGACTTTACAAGATGGATTTTTTTCAATATAGATTAAGATTTAATAATAGAACCGATTAGACTTTCATTCATTTATAGGTTTCTTAATCATTTGATTCTAGTTTTGTGTCAAAAGAGTCACTCACCCTGTCCTATCAATTGACTTATATATAACCATAGCATGCTGATTTGTTTTGTTTTTTTACCAATATCTTTTGAATTGTTTAATGAAGCTGGTTTTATATGAAATATATCATTTATTTTGCCCATGAAACTTACTGGAACCAGAAGTGATGAAAGGGCGGGGCCACAATGGGTTATCAAAATTTTTTGATAGAATTATCAGTGGAAGCATACTGGTATAATGTAGATTCTAAATTGTTCACCGGGGCCACAATGGGGAATCAAAGTTTTATATAGAAATATATGTGAAAATCAGCAGTGGGCCAGAAAAAGTTATTGTAAATTCTAAATTTTAGGAATCGTGACCCCCGGGGGAAGGGCAGGGCCATTATAGGGAATCAAAGTTTTACATAGAAATATATAGGAAAAATTGCAGCCAAAAAAGGTTGTGAAGGATTTCAAAATGTATTACAGTGGTTTAGCATTATGTATAAAAGGGGGATTATTGGTTTTTTTTTACCAATATCTTTTGAAGTTTTGAAGCTGGTTTGTCATTTATTTTGCCCATACTTACTGAACCAGAAGTGATGAAACCGTTTGCTGATCGGTCAGGTCACCTAGTCTGAATGTAATCAGCTGAGTTATTGTCATATCGACCGACCGAAATTGCAGAGGTTGTGAAGGATGTATTACAGTGGTTTAGCAAAGGGGGATTATTGGTTAAGGGGAATTGAGTCATATGATTTGAAAACTTTTCAGGTGAATGACTGAAAGTCAATGGCATAAGCAAGAACTGGGTGAATGTACTACGACACTAAACCATGCTAACCACAGATCTAATAGCATCTTTTGTTGGAGGTTATGAGATCATTTTCAATGTTGTGCCCTCTGGTTTGTTGTAAGGAATAAAATTAAGGTTTTAAAACAATGGGTGGGTGGGGATTATTATTCACCGAGTAATGGAAAGTGCAGAGCTTTCTTCTGGACAGATTAGTGAGCTTTTTAATTGTTTATCTTCGAGGACTTTTGATTTTTTCCCCTTGAAAGCTGGATTAAAATAAGAGTCATGTATCACTTATAAGATTATTTGCTCTGTTGGTTTTCTTGAAGTTTTGCAAATAAGGTTAGTTTGCTGCCTAGCTCTTTTAGGAATGAAGAGTTCATTTTAGGGGAAAAACTGATTCTTAAAGTGGTTGCCTCCAGAAATTCAACACTGGTCGATAGTGATTTGAGTCTTTAATCAACAAATAAACACTGGTTTACTAACTTTCTCCATCAGTAAGTATTGTCCACAGATCTAAATAAAACCACAGGACATACTACTATTATGTGCTTTGCAGAAAGCCTGTAATGTCTTGAATAAATAGTTATTTTCTTTCAAAAAGTGTCCTTGTGTTGGTTTTCCAGTTTAAAGAGGTTTCTTTACAGTAGAGCGGAAACTAAAGCATTAACTTTACTGCTCATGAAAAATAAATATGAATCAATGGTGAATGTATTTAGATTTAAAGTTGACATTTTCACTTAATTTTTCTTTGAATATCCTGTCTATGCCACATTAAGCAAATCAAATAAAGTTGACCAGCTAATTTTAAGCGCATAGGATTTATAAGGAATGGTAACAATATAATTAACACTTCTCTTTTATTTGAGAAAAACCACAATGAGGGTAGTTCCTGATCATCCATTCTCAATGGGTGATTATAATTAATAAACTCAGGTGTGATTCAGTGCAGACCCCAAAAAGTAAGCAGAAGGGACAATGGATTTATCTAAACATTTACTTATTAGTTTTGTGAGGTTTGAGAAATGATATTACTATAAGTTTGGGCGGTACAATGAAAATACTATGACCTTTGCCACGACTCCTGATAATTATCTCATTATTACCCACACAGGTCTTTTAAAGAAGAATAACATAAATTTCTTGTCTGGGTATTGACACTGGTTGTTATTATTTTCTTTTACGTATTGAAAGTATAATTAGGGCGAAGCACTCTCCAACTTGTTGCACCATTGTAAGGAACTAAAGCATGGTTTGTCCTTGAAATCTGCACCAAGGGGGGCTATATTGACATAGGCCTACGTCATAAACTCGTTTGTCCACCACCGTAATCCCATTTTTACACCTCACTCATGCAGAGACATAAACATATTATCATTATTTCAGTATGGATCGAAAAAGTATTTTGACTGTGCCTCTTTCATTAAACCAGTTTTTGATTGCTTTGGAGGGCCATTTACACATGTTGGCTTATAGCTAAGTGCAGGAAAGGTCAATGGTACTAATAATGAAAAAACTAAAGAGTACATTAGAGGGAATTTTCATACAGAAATGCATAATCATATGCATTTACAATAAAAAATAATGTAGGTTACTGATTTTTGCAAAACCTTCTTTTGGCAAAATGGTTGATTATAGTATTCATATAGGAGATTTAATATGGACATGAATATCAGTCATTGCTGTATAATACTGATAAAATGGATGCACATGATATAATACTAGTGTACAAGATTGAAACTTTTGTGAGCAGACAGTATCAGCAGCCCTTGGATCTTGGCCCTCAGGCTCATATTGGTGTCTTGGGCTGTACATGATGTGATATGGAAAAGGGTATATTTTTATTTGCCGTAAATATTATTTATTTCATTTAAAAAATTGCAGTATATTTTATTTAACCTGAAGTTTGTTTTTTACTTGTTCAAAAGGTCGCCTGCATGTTGGGGTGGTTAGAGCATCTCCCCTAAAGTCGTAAGTAAGTCATTCCTTTTATATATGCAGCAGATTCCAAACCTACTGTGGGAAATGGAGACCAGTCCTTAGGATGAGACCATAAACTGGGGTCCTGTGTGCAGTAGGTGCTGGCACAAAAAAGATCTCTCACAGAATTAAGGCTGTATGTACCAAGAGTACAGGTCTAAAATCAGAGCCCTCAGACATCAAGTTATGTTGTCTCAGCATAAAGTGATATACTCTTGAAGGGAAATTAAACCAACAAACAAATAAACAAACTTGTTTAACAAAAAAATTGAAGCATTATAATGTTCTTAAATTTACATTGTAGAAATCCAATGAAAAATAGAGATATAATTTGTTTACAGCTTGTGAACATGTATTTTAACAAGTTGAATGATCTACATATTAAAACTCTCTGTAATTTCTCTATATTGGGGCGACATTGGATTTGTCATCAATTCTTGACAATGCTTTTAGTTAAATGGGAACATTAAAATGTCTTGCTTTTCCAACTTTATATGCATTTAATGGCTCTCATCCATTTTTTAACACTGGTTTGTCATCAAAGTTCTTTTAAACCTCTAAGGATGGTACATTGTGTGTAATATACATTTAATTGGAACTTAATTGGTACTCTTCTTTAGTAATACACCAATATTTATCATATAAATGTATTTTTACTTCTCTGAAATAGTTTAATTGCAGGCATTTAAATTTTGATAACTATCTTTAAAACATTTTTTTATTTGGATTAGAAATTATGAAATAAATTTAGTTTAATCAAACATTTCCCCGTTTAATATCAATTTTATTGTTGTGTTAAAATTGTGTCAATATACTGTAAGATCAAAAGTTTCTCAGGTGAATAAAAAGCTTGACAAGCTAAGCATACTATTAGAATGTCCTTGACACCGAGATGACGTCCAGCTAAGATGTTTTTCGTGTTTGAGAGCACCTGTCCTGTACCTACGTCAGATCATTTATTACTCATCTTGATCACATAGGTGTTTGTAGAACGTCCCTCCGTATTTATGCATGGGATTTGCCGTCCCTATCTTGACTGATCAGACCTAGTGATTTCGGGGCCTACGTTAAGTGGACCATCCCGTTTTGTTTCTGATTTTTGATTTATCATCAATACTCATCCTGAAGGGTCAGTTTACTGATTATATCAGCTTTTATAAACCCTAAATTTTCAGCAATATTTCTTCCCTTTAAGAGCACTTAGATCAATACTTGGAACATAAAATTAAATTTCAGATTCATATTCAGGGAAAGTTTAAACTTGTGCACTATATGACATATATCAAAATCCACCAAGGACTCATTATTGATAGAATTACTGTCAATTACATGAAATGAGAGGAAAACAAGTGAACAGCACGTGTTTATTAACCAATAAAACCAGTGAAAAAAAAGTGGATAGCACGTGTATCTAAACGTTGGATAGGTTTTGATTTGTAGAAGCCCCAGTAATGTTACCGAATACTAATCTCAATATAGTAAATCAGAATCACACCTTACCACAGTAAAAGGTGCTCGTAAATCATATTATCATATAGATCTCTCTGAAAGGAAATATTAATTAAGATGGATTTTGATTCCTCTCTGCAGTATTGTGTTAGATCTATCCAAAATGACGTGCCATCAGTAATTTTTCCTTTTGGGTGTAATTGATATTGTGTAGTATTATCTCCCTCCATTGATACATCTTAAACCATTTATAGTATACCTTTTCTATTGTATGTTGATTTCATAGTTATATTTTTTTTTATTCAAACATCCATACATGTATACAGACACAAACAACAGATGACAGAACAAACTGAAGAAGGAAAAAGAATATATTGATCTTAGATTTTCATTTATACTGTGAACTGGTCTATAATTCCCAGTCCCTACCCACCCCTGGGTGTACTTTTATAACTAAGGTCAAAATGATTTCATTGATTATTTGTAATCCCTATGAAGTCCTCCAAATAGATTGGCCTCCACTCACTACCATTTCCAGTCATGATCCCCAATTTGGTATTGACATATACATCCAACAATGACTTTCAAGTGCCTTTTCAGGCTTTTGATTTATTTACCAATATTCTTAAAGTATATTTCTTGTGCCAATGTTTTTGTAAGGGTTTCTCAAGTCTTCAGTCTTTGGGGAGAGTTTTTTTGTTGATAAGCAAACCTTTGGTTATTTGACAGTGAAGCTAATGTGAAGACTTGGTAAGGGATTCTGACATTAAGCTTTTAGTTTTCAATATTCCTTCACACACCTCATTACTGACAAGTCTGGTTTAGACGGAACCTCTGTTAATACCCCCTAAATCTGTTTTGAAGTATATTTTTCAGTCCCGTATTAAGTGGGTGAAGCCCTGTGGGTCTACCCTGCAAGACAATAGGCTTACTGTCAAGATGAGCCTATCTTATCTCCAGATTTGAGCATTTAAGCTGGAAGGATTAGCCATTTTGATGCGCACCCCACCTTTTGTTTTAAGTTGGCTTTACCATGATTGGGTATAGGACACCTTGTACAAATACATTATCTCTTTTTGTAATAAAGTTTATAAGATATAAAAATTTATTAATCCCTTGTCTAAGGAGCATTAAAAGGTGA
This sequence comes from Saccostrea cuccullata, assembly GCF_032062105.1. Taxonomy (NCBI): domain Eukaryota; kingdom Metazoa; phylum Mollusca; class Bivalvia; order Ostreida; family Ostreidae; genus Saccostrea; species Saccostrea cuccullata. The sequence goes on from NW_026933386.1 coordinate 55,090, forward strand.
TAATTACTGCCATATAAATCCTTAATAACTAATTGTTTTCCGATGATTTTCTAGCCCTTCTAGCGGGGGAATGCTTCAGAGACATGTAGCTAGGTAGCCCGCCCTACCTACAATGCTTTAGTGGGTTTTGGTCGTCAGTTACTTCAAAGGCATCCATAGATCTGTATGATATAATTAGCACTTCAAAATTGAACAGGAAATATAAAACAGAATGTTTACTTATTTACACAAATGTTCCTCGCCAAAGATAGTAATGGGTTAGGGATTTGTAAGTAAGTCGTTTATTATATAAATACACACATATATCATAGCTCTGTGTGACCACAAAACCTAATGATTTAACTGCCCAACCATCACCTATATGCACCAAGTATCACATGTTCACAGTATTTTGGCATGATGCCACTTTTTAAATATTGCATGTTTAATTTTTCAACATCCTAATCTGTCATATTCCACAGTAAATTTTGTTTGGCAAAAAGCCATACTGTCTAGCACTAGCAACTAAAGGATGTGAAATCGTGATGTCCACAAGTGTAGAAACAAAGGGCATCTAGACATATACAACAATGAGGCTATTTAAGACTTAAATATAAAAATACTAATTAAATTTACAATTTTTTTTTTCAATTTATGCACATAAATATTCCATGATCCTTGTAACTATTTATTTAACACTTGTTAATTTGACAAAGAACAGGTAT
>NW_026933387.1:0-57609 GCF_032062105.1 Saccostrea cuccullata
TTGTGACACATAATGAGGTATATAATGAGTGCAGAAAAGTTAACTGAGGATTTTAGTTGTAGGAGTAAAATATGACACCCTCCCTCCAGAGATTGACGACAGTTACCTGGGTATTTGAATGACATGATGAAGAAAAAGAGGGTCGACTGATAGTATCTTCCTCTGAATTAGTTCATATCTTCATATGAATCTATCTCACAATTGCAGTCTTGTGCAGTTTGTTGACTGAAGTCATTACATGCAAACACTAGACTGCAATCCTCTTCAAAAGGCATGAACAATTCTGTTCCCACTATGCCTGAGTCAACAGTCTTATACATAGAAAACATTTTGTAAAAGCTATGCTCGAAACAATGCCATTTGGCAAAATTTGATTGACTGATTTTTCATCAAAATTGTTAGGCCATTTTTATCACACTGAATTGTCTACTGGTTTCTCCTTTTCCATGATCATGCAGGGAACCATAACACTTTGTCAGAATGGATTAAGTGTATCGGTTCTATGTAACAATGGCGTATTAAATGATTGAAATTGAGAGGCAATATGAAAACCATATCCATATGTATTCAATAACCCTGAAGTGAAAAAAAGAATTAAATTACATGATCAGTACGTACTGGTCCTTGCTGACAAAGCAGGTAACAACACTGTCTTTGTAAGATCACTGTATAAATTGTATTTTAGAAGATCTTTGATTTTATTCTACAAGTGGTAATCTAACTTATACTCATAGTTCCCTTTCTAAGGAAGAAACTTGTCAAAATCATACGTCAGTTTTGAATATTATTAATATCCCAAACAACCAAAATGAATTTGAAATATCATATATATACTGGATTCCAAAACGTCATCAAAAAAATCCGTACAAAGAAAAATAGCCGGTTCCAAAAATGTTCAACAAAGCCTCTTATTTTACTCCTCACAAAAATACTAACAGTAGTGAAGGATATAAACTTCAAGAATTGTTTGCATACTTCTGTTTCAATTTACTTGGATATTTTACTTGAAAAAGTCACTAATGGTAATCTAACAACCAAGCTATATGATAAACGTGATGACTTTAATTTTTCTATCGTCAACTTCCCTTACTTATGCAGCAATATACCTTCATCACCTGCATACGAAGTATATATATCTCAGTTGATTCGATACGCAAGAGCATGCTCTACTTATGAACAATTTCTATAACGAGGTAAATTATTGACAAGCAAGTTGATGAAACAAGAATATCAGCAGTCTCGTTTAAAGTCATCATTTCGTAAGTTCTATGGTCAATACAATGAGCTTGTCAGCAAATACAATTTATCATTGAGTCAAATGCTGACTGAAGTTTTTCACACCATTTGTTAGTCCATTACACTGAATTGACTACGGATTTTTTCCGTAATTTCCTGATCATGACAAGGAGCACACGGCGGATGTGACCGGTCGGCAGGGGTTGCTCACTCCTCCATGGTACCTGATCCCACCTCTGATGTTTTGGAGGTCCGTGTTTGCTCTGCTCGTATTTTGTATTGTTTTATGGACTTTGAAACTGAATACTGTTCGTTATCTCCACATCTTTCTTGCAACAATATATTTGAGAAGTGGTATAAATCAGATGTAGATACTTAAATATTCAAAGGAACGTTTGGAAAATTTGATTTAAAAAATCTTAGTGTACAAACAAGTACTCTGAAGTTGACATCAAAATGATGCTTGCGTTTCTGATGGACAATAACTTCGTGGATTTTGGAGATAAAGGTCTATCAACAATCTATTAGAATTCCCATGGGTACTAATTACAACCCATTTTTTAACAGACATTATTTTGTTTTCATATGAAGCAGATTTGTCCAAAATATTATACGTGAAAAGAAGGAAACACTTGCTGAGGCTGTCAACTCGACATTTATAATTTTATAAATATATCGACGACGTATTGTCAATTAACAATTATGGTTATTTCCATTCTTAAATTATGTCGAAACGATATATTTCAGTGAGCTTGAGTGAAAAGATACCTCAGAATCTGACACATCTGTTTCATATTTGAATATTTTACTTGAAAAAGAGTTAATGGGTATCCAACAACCAAGCTCAAATGATGAACGTGATGACTCAAACTTTTCAATCGTCAACTTCCCGTACTTATGCAACATTATACGCCTGCATATGGAGTTTATATCTCTTAGTTGATTCAATATGCAAAAGCATGCCGTACGTAGGTACAATTTCTAAAACGATCTAAGATTTATTGACAAACAAGTTGAAGAAACAAGAATATGAGCAGTCTCGTTTATAAGTCATCATTTCTACTATCTAATTACCTTGTCAGCGAATATACAGTTTTTTCATTGAGTTAAGGATGTACAACACACCTACCCCAAAATATTCCTTTAATTTTCGTTATTTTTGTATATTTAGTACATGACTATATCTTCTGCATGCATGCGCATTTTGGACAAAATCATTCGAGTGGTTTTTGGACAGGAAGTTCCAAAATTTATACCCCTTTAGACGTTTACAAGGAGAGAAAATTTTTAATCATATGAACTATTTAAACCTTGATTTTCAAAAAAGCCAGGTTAGATATAACTGTCAAATTTCATTGAGGTATTCCTTTAACCATTTAACACACAAACATAGTAATCTTTTTGATATACATATCACCAAAACAATTTTTAAAGACATTAAACTGAAAAACTATGAATTATCTAAGCCTTGAAAATGGTGTAATTTTCAAATTCAAATTTTTTTTGTGAAAAAACCTGTCGTTTAATTTTGATAAAAAACTTTCTTTAGGTAGCTGGTCGTAAAAATAATCTTCGTAATTTTGTGTATAATTTTTGTACGACCAGTTTTGATTTAATAGCGGAAAATTACCCCCTCCCCCTTTCTCAATAAATCACGTTCCTGCGCGTCTTTCAGACGGGGGTCGATCACTTTGCTATGAATCTACAAATACACATTAAAAAAATCAAATTGGAATATTGCTTTTGCTTCAAAAATATGTTAACTTACATATTTAAAAGTTCTCATTGTGCACCTATTATTTTGCCTTTTGATCCGACACATATTTTGGATTTCCCATAGCAAACCATGGACATTGCCATTATATTCATATTTTGTCTTATTTATATTTTAGTGTTACTTCCCTTTGCCCATCCGAGTTGTTTACATGTATAAGCAAAACATGCATTTTGCCATTATAATCATATGGGGGCGGGGGTATCATTTAGTGAGCTTAGTACTCACAGTACCTCTAGTTAAATATCAGTTTGTGTGGTTACTGAATTTCATACAGTTTCAAAGAACAAGTATAATAAGCTCATAAACATGTATAAATCTTAATTATCAACACCCGCAACTCAAAATTCAGAAGTCTTCAGTTTTATTGAATTTTACGGGTTATACTTGGTAGCTTTATGGATATTTTTTTACCTTTTCATTTTGACCTTTGGTTTGGTTTGACCTACCTTTAAAAAAGAACTTGAACTTTGACCATAGCTTTTGAACAGTTAGTACTAGGGTTTTCATAGTTCAGAGATGTATTCTTTGTGGTAAGACCTCTCTTTGGATATTTATCAACAACTTACACGTTTTTGGCCTTAACTTTGCAGTTTGTACCTACTTTGAAAAACTTAATCTTGGTCATTAATTTTCAACAATTGGTTATAGGGCCCTAATTTTTTACTTGTAAATTTCTAACAACAAGGTCTTCCTCTGAGTATCATTAATTTGACCTTGACCCTGAGTTTGACCCACATTTTTAAAAGATTAATCTTGGCTATAACTTTTGAATGTTTGTTGCTTTCATAGTTCTATCTTCAGCAAACAACATTTTTGATCTCTTGACCTAAGAGTTTGACTTGCATCTGAGAAACTGTAACCTTCGTCAAATGCTACCATACGAGGGTCATTCACTTTATAAACGGGTCTATATGAGATTTCTTGTATACCCTTGTACACAGCATTATTGCGTCTGATTGCAGTATGGCATGGTTCAATTGACCTTCTTTACAACTATAAGTCAATAATAAGTGTGCAAATATAGGTTTATTTATCTAAAAATGTGTACAAAATATTGAAACTCTTAGCACATGGATTTGGACAGATTTAAATAAAATTAAGATAATTAACTATTTGTAACTAAAATTATAAGCAGACTTTAGACAGGAGAGGACAACGGAGCTCTCAACATCTCTAAATGGATGTACTTACAATTTTATGCTTTTTGAAATATAGGGAAACCCTGGTTAAAATGGGTTTCCCTGAAGGGCCTAAAGTTTCTAAATCATTGAAGTAATTTTGCTCTGGTAACTCAGCAAGTGATCTGTCTCCCTCGCTTTGTTCCCAGAAAGAAAAGCCAAAAATAAAATTTAGAATAGGTCACTTTTGCAATGCAAACCTCTTGTATATGAGGCCCACATTATATAAATTTAGAACAAAGAATCAAATGAAAAAAGTTAATTATCAGCCAAACAAACCTGTAAAAATAGCTCGGGTGTCCCCTCCTGGGCCCCAAATATTCCTTTATGAAGAGAAGTTATCCAGTAAGATTTAAATTTATTTTACAGAATGATAATTAATGTTTTAAAATTAGTTCTTGAAAGACAATCCACTTCTTATCTGAAAAATAAAAAATGACATATTTATCATATCATACATAAGAAAGAGAAGAACAAGGGAAAAAGAAATACTGATATTCTGGGTTGGAAATTAAAGAGAGCTCTTAATCAATTAAACTGAACAGTATTATTTATGAACATATCCCCTCTTTTTGCAAAACAAAATGAGTTCATGTCACATTTATCTATTAATTTGATTTGATGTGTTTGATTAATCTCAAGATTAGTTGTTATCATTGTTTGAAATTGATAACATAAATCAAGCTTAGCAATTTTGCATAAGGCAGTAACTTAAATCGGGCATGCATGCCAGGTTTCTAGATTTAAGGTGTTAAATTACTAAAACAGTTAACAAATGTTTTAAACATGTTAAAGTCCAATAATGGACTAGAAAATGTATTTGTTATTTAGAATTTGTATAAAATCAGTACACAAGGCTGACAGACTGTCTTACTGTAATTTCCATGCAATATCTGGATTGATATATATTTTCTAGAACACTCATTTTTCTGTTCTAAAATTATATTTGATATTTTAAAATTAATTTTCACTTGATTGATCACCAACTTTCCATCTTTGGATAAACAAAGACTGAAGAAAAGGGAATTGTGATTACACTGCACAATTCCCTTTTCTTCAGTCTTTGTGATTACACTGCAGTGAAAAAAAATCTTACAATGAATTGTAATTAATGTAATGAAGTCACTTACATTGAACTTGAGCAGGAGAAGGTTTGTCGTAACCATTTTCGGAATCTTTTCATTTTCTGAAATGCAGAAAACTCATAAATTATGGACAGGTCCATTAGTTTACCGAAATACAGATGCTAGATATGCTCTAAGTATGGTTTTATTGCTGACATCATAGTGAAATTATATAGCTAATTTAAAAAAAAAATGTGACTAATCAACTGTCTACTTCTTTGGAGATTTTAAAAAGGTTGTGTACCTTTAACATTCAGATACCAACAGTGATAAAACAATAAAAGTTCTATATTTGTAGAGTTCCTCGCATTCCTATTTGAGTGATAAAGAAAACATGATTGGTATTTTTAATTACCGATGAAAGCATTTTGTGTGAGACAGATATTTAAAATTAATGATTACAATGTGCTTCATTTTTTTAAATTGTAAAGAAGAATTTTGATTATAAACATATTTCAACAACTTCCAATTAAAAGAAATTAATTATAGAAATTAATTATATAAAACCAACACCCAGTTTCTTTGGTTTTCCCATCTTTGTGTCATTCATCTCTTTCTCCTGAAAATTAAGAAATGAAATTAGATTTACAAACAAAATCCATATGCATAATAGGTCTCTCATTTGCATTTTGTGCAATTTTTGTAGGACTTTCCAATGATTTTAGGAAAGAGGAGATAGCTATAGGACAGAAGGACAAAGTAATTTCTATATGCCTTCAAATAATTTCACTTGCAAGAGGGGGATCGGGGGGGTGTGGGGGGGGGTAATTTTTTTTTTTTTTTTGATATATTTTATCTGTTTTTTGGCTGTCTTTTTTCAAAAATAAAATTTTCCATAAATAGTTTGTCCAATATACAGGAATAAATTGTCCCACCTACCTGTTTTATGAGGGCACGGCGTTCCTTTAAGTGCTTTCTGACGAGAAACCCTTTGGATTCAGCTTGAAGCAGTATAGTAGATTTTCTGATTCTTTGGTAGAGGTCTCTGGCCTGCTTGCCTCTATAACAGGCCTGCATTCCCGTACGAAATTCAGAGACGTATTACGCCTGGATTTTTTGCAAATCCGGGCGTACAAGAGACGTATTCTTAAAAATACGGTTCATTTTCAGGCGTACACGTATTTTTGCCAGAAATACGTCTCCTTTTTTCCAGGCGTAAATTCTAAATCCGGGCGTATTTTCTACTTAGTCTCTTTGGCACAAGGAAAATAAAACTTAAAAAATTTCAAAAGGCGTATTTTTGAAAATTCTGGTGGATTTTTCAACTTAGCCAAAAAAACTTAGTCAACTCATTCTCTTTTTTTAAAAGTATTGAGTTGCATAAGAAACATTTTTATGATATATCATATAACTTAAACAGAAAAACAAAGTATATTGTATGCTTGTATACATTACAATATTGCATTTAGTTTGTTGTATTAAATATCAAAGCAATTATTTTTCAAAAATTAAACTGATTTTTTTTAGAACTTTATCCCATATGGACCTGAAATTTTGTAATTCCCATTTTTTCTTAAAATTTATATTATTTTTCTTAACACAAATGATTTTTATAACTGTAAAGTAAATAGTATATTCTTTGAACTTTATGAATATATTATTGTTTAGCCAGGCTATTAACATACATGTTATTACATCAATTAAATATTTTTCTTATAAAATGATTTATATTTGGTATATCATGTATATTTAGATACTCTATTACATTACCATCAACTTTCACTTCCCTAGCCTAACTGCTGGGATTGTGCTAATTACTTACAGATGTGTTGAGCATGTTTAGGAACGACTTATCTGTGATGTTGTAAACCAAAGAACGGCTTATCAATTTATATCCGGTTTGTGTACAGCAGTTCTATTTCCCACCCTAATATCTTATAAAATAAGTGAATTCATAAAGTGAATACACCTAAGCTTGTTTATAGTCATTGATGGAATTTTATTTTTATGTTCTGTAAACAAAACAGCATTTTTATTCAAAAATTACAAATTGTACTGAGTAGAACTTCCAGAAATCATAAAAGAGTTAAGCTTACTAGGGGGTTGTAAACAACAGCATCTGCATCCAAGTATTTGCGCCAATTTTAAACCACCAGGCAGGTCATGCCAAGAACATGAAGAACAATGAGATTAGAGAAAGCCACAACAAAGTACAGATGGTGTAGAAGAGGTAAATATTTTGAAAACATAGCTTAACATTGAAACTTTTTATCTATGAAAATAAAAGACAGCTGCATTTGCTTTTGATTTGCAGAGCCAGATGTTAAAGTCATATAGGCTATATGAACGCAGAATTTCGTGTGAAACAAAATGATTCATGATTTAAAACACATGAAGTGTAATGAAAAATAATACTTTCCACAAAACTGTATTATAGATTTCGTTGTAATAACAAAACAATTAAACAATATCTAGGAATTTAGAACTCAGTCTTTTCGTGAATATTGATGAAGGAAGTGCGTAAAAAGTAGGTCTAAATATAGAAACACAGGTCCACGGGAAATCACAGACAACGAGGTATGTTGCATTTTGACAACAATTATTAATATAAGGTTAATATGCATCATTACGGAGAAGATGGTTGATACTGAAAATACATTAAAAGATAAGTACCATTAAGTAGGACGCTTGCCATCCACGTCAAAAGTGAGTAGTATCTCAAACGGCCTACCTTGTTTTCTTAACGCCACGTGTGTTTATCAGTCTAAAAGTAGCAACGGCGTCACGTGATTGATTTATATATAAATAGCTATTTTTCTTTCCTTGCAGGATAATAAAAAAATATAATTTGATAACTTTGTAACGCATTTTATTTTAATGGTGTAATTTACAGTATTTTCCTAACTTTTAATGATAAACAAATTATATCAATTTCCAATCGTATTTTAACTGGCGCAAGTTATAGCGTGTATACTTTTAATGATTGAAAATTGGGTCAGTAGTATTTTGAATTACATGAATTATTTTCTAGTGTTTTTCTTTTCCCAGAAAATGATTTACATCTAAATCCTTATCACAGTTGGAAAATTGATTGAATGATGAAATGGTCATAAGAGGAGGAGAAAAGATCTTGCAATATTAAGAGTTGACCAGCAGCATAGCTTTCCATAAATGCAATTGCCAGTAAACTGCAGCCATTGGAAGATTGCATCAGGAAGAAGATGACTGTTTGCAATGCTAGTTATAAAACATTCAAACTTCTTTTTGTGAATATTTCAATCTATGAAAATGTGATTGGGGAATGTGATGTGAAACATGAATGACAGAATTGCTTGTGATTTTCATCTTTTATGCCAATTTAGGAGTAAAAAGAATGACAGGAGTACTCGGCATGATTCTCAAAACTGTGATTCACTGTGATTATTGGAATGTTTCAACTGTTTACTATAAAACTCAGCCTTAGATGTTAAAATGCTGTGAAACGGTTAATATATTCTAACATGTATTTGTGCTTTGAAATAGTAAATGTAAGATTATGTTTTTTTAAATTTTAATGACAATCCTTTATTTGAATCTCATTTACATTTTATCACACTGAAAAATATTAAGAAAATAAAAGTGATGTATGCTAAGCTTAATTTGTCTAATCTTTTTTAGTATATGTACCGTAGTCAAAAATCTTTGTACTAAAGTTGATTGTACATTAATATTCATGCTAAAGTTGTAGCTACCATTGCTGTAATATAATTAATATTTCATTCAAATCTATTTAAAGCAGGCATATTTTTTGTACAGGCGTATTTTTTTGTACGGGCGTATTCTTTTATACGGGCGTATTAATTTTGCAGGCGTATTTTTTAGGGTATGCTTGAAATCTAGGCGTAATTCTATTTTTAAAATTTCCAGACGTATTTTGAATTTCCAGGCGTACTCATTTGCATATTTCGGCCAAAAATACGGGAGGATTACGCCTCGTGTACGCCTGTATTTTACATTATACGCCTGGTTTTATATATTCATTTCAATAGAGATTTCTACAAGGATTTTTAGATTAAAATACGCCTGGATTTTAAAAAAAAATACGTGACTTAAATTTCGTACGGGTGGTCACAGCTGCTGTTTTCAGATCAAGGTATTTCTTTCGGGTCTCTTTCCTGGCTTGATATGCTCTATATCGGCTCTGTATTATCCGTGCTGACTTCTTCAATTTCACGTACCTCTTTTGGTCGATACATTGACGCATGAAAGATTGAATGGTAATTGCTGCTTCCTAATAAAAAATAGATTGATAAAAATCTAAAATTAAGTACACTGTATTCAGTGCTGTGATTTACTACATGTAATTATAATTTTCAGGAGTTATATAGGCCACAGCAACAAACAAGCCATCAATTTACATACATGTATATAAAGGTTTCTTATTTTGGACACCAACCTAGTTTAAGATTTCAAGAATTTGAAATTCATGATGCAGTAAATTGCTTTAAGGTACATTGATATTCTGATGAAAGATAACTCTTAATGACACAAATGTCTATTATTCCTTTATAAAGTTGTCAAGTTTAAGTGCCTTTTTTGGCAAATTTTACCCAGCAAGCCATGCTAAAATTGTTTGTATTTTATTCAGCATATACATTTCCTTTGGAAAATCATAAAAGTTGAAGAAAAATTTCATATGAGCGAGCAGAGGGTTTATGAACCTTAAGTCAATGCAATAAAGGAAGGAATTATAATTGTTTTCTTAGAAAATCTAAAAGGTAAAAAATGTTGATTATTCCAAACATGCATATACTGTAAATATATTTTATTTAGTGTGTACAATATTTGAAAATAAGTTTATAACTAAGTTAGCGTAAATTTGATTTATCGCATTTCTTGCAATTCTTATTTATGTGTATATAGGCAAAACTTGCAGCTTTGTATTTGATTTAGCGGTTGCGGCGTTCCGCCAAAGCCGCTTAAAAGAATACTCAGCCAAATGTAATACGTTTACAGTATTCTTCCCCTATCAGGGACTTGAGGGGCAATTAGAAAGGAAATTATTTCACTATAGTTGTTACATGTAAGGTGGGGAAATTCTCCAAACCTAAGGTCATAGGGACAACCCTGGGTATAATTGATATTTGTATTTTGGCAGCTGTTTGTTTTCTTTATTTATCATCAGAATTTGATCATGCTATTTTTAAAATGATTTTGATTCCCCTGTAAACTAAGTTTCGGGGTGGGTGGGTCATTTAATTTTTGTTGTGTCTGTCTGTCTGTTTGTTTACAAAAACTTTAACCTTGCCCATAACTTTTGATTTAGTTGAGCTAAGACTTTTATATTTGATATGTATATTCCTTGTGACAAGGCCTTTCTTTGGGTACCAACAAATTTGACCTTGACCTTGGAGTTTGACCCACTTTTACAAAAAAATTTGAAACTTTTACTTTGGCCATGTCTTTTGAACAGTAGATACCAGGACTTTTATACTTCATATGTGTTTTTTTTCGTGGAAAGATATTTCATTGGATACCAACAACCTTGACAATTTGACCCTAATCTTGGAGATTTCCATACTTATGGAAAAACTTTAACCTTGGCCATAACTTTGAAGGCTAAGGACTATTGCTTTCATACTTCACATAATTATGTAATCCTTGTGAGAAGACCCTTTATTGGATACCAGGAACTTTGACCCTTTGACCTTTGAGTTGGATCTACTTTTAAAAAACAAACCTTCAACATAACTTTTAAACAGTTAGGGCTAGTGCTTTCATACTTTTCATATCCTTGCAAGAAGATCTTTATTTGGATACCAACTACCTTGACCTTTTGACCTTGACCTTAGAGATTTCCGAAATTATGAAAAACTTAAACCTTGGCCGACTTTCAAAGGCCAGTTGTATTTCCAGTAAGAATACCCTACTTTGGGTACCAATATATAAAATTTGCATTTACGAAAAGTTTAATTTTTGCTTAATGTTGCCATACAGGGGCATCAGTAGTTCACAAACATGCACATCTTGTTTCCATAAAAAATGGTCCCATCTAGCAGTTTTATGATGGCACTGCAAAGTTGTTTCTTGTCTTCACAAAGTGATGCATATTTTTGACATTTTGACCTTTACCTTTGGATATAATGATGTGCACTTAGAGACTACAACCCTTGTCATTAGCTACCATACTGCAGCATCAGAGTTTTAGAAACATATTTCGTTATCATCAGTATTTAATCATGCTGTTTCTAAAATAATAATATTTTCCATGAATAAATTGTTTCATTAATACCTCTTTAATGAGGGCACGGCGTTCTTTTAAGTGCTTTCGGGCTAGAAACCCTTTGGATTCAGCTTGAAGCAGTATAGTAGCCTTTCTGATTCTTTGGTAGAGGTCTCTGGCCCGCTTTCCTTTATAACAGGCCTGCATGGTCACAGCTGCTGCTTTCAATGCAAGGTATTTGTTTTGGGTCTCTTTCCTGGCATGACATGCTCTATATCGACCCTGTATTATCCGTGCTGACTTCTTCATTTTCACGTACCTCTTGTGCTGTATACATTGACGCAAAAAAGATTGAAGGGTAATTGCTGCTTCCTGAAAAAAAATAGATTAATCAAAGTCTAAAAATTAAATATTCAATGCTGTACGTAAAATTCTACATGTTATTAATTTTCACGAGGTTATATGGGCCACAGCAACAAACAAGTCACTCGTTTAGTACAAACACGGATATAGCGAATTTACGGATATAGCGAAGTCTGAGTGAGTGATCTTTGATCCCGAGCTATATAATTTAATATTTACATTTCTAATGTCTTTGTCCGAGATAAAATTACAAATTGTAAATGTACTTTATTTCCCCTTGACGTTGCGCACGGTGTTGGTACACATTGACGTTACGTCAAAATAGCGTTATTTAAGTCACAACGTTGTTAAAACACTTTGAAACTTATACATACATTTTACAGATTTTAAAATGAATTTTATTTTTTCAAAAATAATGTAACAGGACACAAAATCAATGTTTGAACCTTCTTTTTGAAATATTTAGATATTTATTAATAAATCTATAAATAAATTGTAAATTTTTAATCACTGAAATGTCAAACGCACTCGGTGAATATCCTTTATTCCTCTTTCTATTTTTTCTCTTTTTGCAATGCCTGTCTTTTAAAGAAAAACACTTAGGTAGCTTTCCCTTTCAACCATTTCTCCTTCATTTTTTTTTTCAGTTAGGTCTTTACAAGTTTTCTATTTCTATATAGCGTCCGCATGCGCCTTGGTTGTATAGAAAAAATGAGAGTTAAAATTTTCACACTTCCTACATTTCCATGGAACTGGTCGTCATTTTGAATCTAAAAAAAAATATATGCTGAGTGCAAGACTAGATTTTTTAATTACACTTTTTGTGCCGATCATAATGTATATTTGTGTTGTGAATATGTTTTTTTATGATAGGTAATCGCTATCTAATCTTGTCTGTCTTATATATATTGGATTGAAATTTTCTTGCTTAGTAGGCTGCTGATTAGTCTAGTCTTGAATACTACAGAACATAAAAAAAATCATCTTGAAGCTCAAGTATCAATTTTATAAATTGGGTGGGGGGGGGGGGGCATTTAAAAGGAGGGATGGAGACTTTTTATCATTATTGAAAATCTGGTTAATTTCCAAAATCAAATCTTTTACTATTTTTGGTCAAAGAAGGGGGGTGCTCTTATATTGTATGCTTCGTACAGTGGGGTATTTTTCAGTGGAACGATAGTATTTGGGGGTTTTCATGATTTTTTTCCCTATGATACACATGATGATTAAGTATAATAAATATAATTTGTGAAAAAAAAATGTCCAACAAGCTCCGGGGCTGAATATCGGGGGATGGGGATGTACTGCGGTACCTGGTACTACGGACCTGCAGGAAAAAAAAGCACGGCAATAATAATTTGATGCTCCCGACGTCGTATATATATACGTAATGCGTAAAATGACGTTTTTCGTACCTGTGACAAAATGGCTACACTTTTATTGATGTTTGTATTTATTTCATGCAGACCATTACTGTAAAAATTATGTAATTATTTAATACAGTATTACATGTTCTTTTAAGCTACAGTAATTATAGGTATATATCTTACATTAATTTATATATTTTTGATATGTAAATAAGACATGTTAAGTAACAATGCATTGACTCGTGCGTGTATAACAAAATGGCTACACTTAAGAAAGCCTTCCTAATATTTACGTTGGAAAAGTAATATAATATGTATCAACTCTATTAAACTTAGAAATATATGTACTAAAGGATTTTTTACCAAAATTTATGTTTGTCTGGAATTTATGTCTGGTACACATCACCATTCGGCTAATGTCAATGTAAGGAAACAATTTTTTTCAGTTAGACATTTTACTTACGCACTGTAGATCCAGTTCAAATTTACGAAATTGATAAAATGATGTTAGAAACGCAAAAATATCTTAAAGAATGCATATATCTTATTGTATCCCCTAAATTTTATTTAATTTAGAGGATTGTAAGAGCATTTTTTCATACCTTGTAGTTGCACGAACAATAACTGGTGTAACGTCGGACACGAGAATTTCACCGTAATGACCAATAATGAGTAGCGTCTCATCATAGTAAAAATATTTGTAAACTCTTTAAAAGAATTATTTATTACTTTGGATAACATAAATAATTTTATTTTTAATTTAAAGTAAATATGACATCGTGAAACCGCCAATCTCTTTGCGACATAAAGAGTTAGATATTGTAGAACCAACACCGTGCGCAACGTCCCATGTATTTGTATTTGTGCGGTTCCAAAAAAAAAACCACGTGCTGGTCGGGACAAACAGCTAGACAGAAGCAGGGCTTGGAGCACGTGGATTAGCGGAATCAAAGCATATAAATATAAGAAATAACTGTCTTATTTTTCAATTTCATGATGATGATCAATCGATTGGCTTGCGTGATAATTTTATGCATAAACGTCTTCGGCGTTTATGCAAATTATCACGCAAGCCAATCGATTGATCACATCATGAAATCGAAAAATAAGACAGTTATTCCTTAAATGAATTTCTTATACGATTATAACGAATTACGTATGTAGCGAAATAATTTCATGGGTCCCATTGACTTCGTTATGACCGAGGTTTACTGTACATGTACAAGTATATTAGCTACCACACCGCGGCATCAGTGATTTACGAACACATCTTGTTATCATCAGAAATGATTTTAAAATAAAATTTTCCATGAATAAATTGTTTCATATACCTGTTTTATGAGGGCACGGCGTTCCTTTAAGTGCTTTCTGTCTAGAAACCCTTTGATTGCAGCCTGAATCAGTACTGCAGACTTTCTCATTCTTTGGTAGAGGTCTCTGGCCCGCTTGCCTCTGTAACAGGCCTGCATGGTCACAGCTGACGCTTTCAGAGTATAGTATTTCTTTTGGGTCTCTTTCATGGCATGACATGCTCTATATTGACTCTGTATTATCCGTGCTGACTTCTTCAATTTACCATACTTCCTTTGTTCTGTACATTGTCGCATAAAGGACTGAACAGTTATTGCTGCTTCCTAAAAAAAATAAATAAAATCAGAATCTAAACGTACATAAACATATCTATTTTTAGGATCACCAAATTATATAGTCACAGATGCTAAAATTCAATGAAAGATTAGCCTTTCTTTAGAAAAAATTTAATTGAAATTTGACCAAGTAGTTCTAGAATTTGAAAAGTTTACATACAGTTCATGACAGGCAGATGTATATGTATGCTAGTAGCAAGCACTCTTTAATCAGAATAGAACATGTTAATGTTTATCTCAAGTGAGATTAAAAACAAAAACAAAGAACTGAACATATTTTTTAAGTATCCTCAAGCTTGTCTAAAGAGGAAGTTTAATTTTAATCTAAAACATATAATCCAATACATGTGTTGAGGAGTCAATACTGTGTATTGGGTAGATATTAATCTTAGGTGTTTGAGGTGATACTATAACCCATCAACATATAAGTATTCATGCATTTTAAAAAGTCAAGTTTAAAAGATTAAACTTACTTCGTTTTTCTTGTCAGTCTTTTCTTCTGCCTGTAAAAGACACATTATGAAAAACATTTAATTAGCAAAAGCCATATTGTAAAACCTATTTCTTCAAAACAATTAATTCATGATGTTCGGGTTTTATTAAAACAAAACATGAACAATACACACATATATATATATACTAATTACCATCATTTCATTAAAGATGTTCAATTTTATGTCGGGATTTTTTTTGAGTTCTTCTTTGAATCTCTTCTTTATACTTTTGAGGAAAATCTAGAAAAGATAAAACAGATTTATTTTTTCAACACGGTGTCTTAATTTTTCATTATGTTTAGTTGATTGGACTTAAATTACCAGAAATTGAGACAAATCATAAAAGACCAGTAAGGTTTTTGAACAAATATAATTATCTAATTCTCATATATATATGACCTAAATGCATATATCTACTTGAATATTAACTTAATTAACATTAAATTTATTTTCTTATGTACCATGTGATACACATCTAATACACAGGGAAAATAGCAATACTAGTAATCAAACACTCTGAAATATTGGTTATCAGTCAAACTCCAGTGCTAAGAAAAAAGTCCAGAAAGAAAAAGTAGGATTAAGTGCCCAAGCATTAATTAAATGTGTATCCTATTTTTGTTTCACATTTAACGAAAAAGATTTAGATGCATATAAACCAGCAACATATAATTTCAAATTCCAATAAAAAGAACTTTAATTATTTTTACTTACCACTGCTTTGATCTGTACCTGGCGAGGGTCATATGCATCCATCATAAATGGCTCTCGATCTGTACCATACTTTTAGATACAAGAAATATTAAAAAAAAAAAATAAGTATACAGCAAAAAGATGGCCCTACAAAAATAAATCTGCCACCAAATGTGATTGACGGACGTAGTTTGGCAAGCGCAAAATTATATTTAAATTATTTAATTTTAAGTAAATGACAGAGTTACATAAAATAGTTCATACATTATCTAGGTACACTTTCTCTTCTTTTATTTATAAATACTTACCACTATCATGTGTGCTGCCTTGAGGCATATATCCTCTGCAATGTCCTTTTCGAGTTTTCCTTTCTCTTCTTCGAACACTTGCATCAAAAATGACTATATATGAAAACAATAAATGAAGGCCAGATTTAATATGCTATGAAAAATTTAAATGTAATTGATTACAATAAATATAGTTTGGACTAATGACATAAATTTGTATGATTGTATTACCAATATCTTTAAGACATTATTTACAAACCTTTGTAAAAGTCTGCAAGCCAGTCCCCTCGCACATAAATCTGTCTTGCTTCAGCTACATAAGGAAATAAATTATATATGCATGCTACTAATTAAAACATGTACAACAACCGTTAAATTTTATATAAAGTAATTTAATATGATTATTATATGTTTGTGTACATGAAAATAATAAGACTGTTCAAAATCAATTTGATATATACATGTACATGTTCTACATAATAATGTATTCTCTTTTTCTGCAATACATTGATTTCTACAGACTCAATTTTCACATGCTGTTAAAATTAAATTAAATTACAATACATTAAATATTACCATATCTAGAACCTTCATGAATTCCTCTAACACTTTATCAAATATTCTTACATATTTCTCTTCCACAAGCTGAAAGAAAGATTTAAAAAGAAATTATTATTTTTTTTTTTTACAAATTGTAACTGAAGAAAGAAATTAAAATGAGGTGTACCGGAACAGTTTTCAAGGAATACCCCTAGCCATTACCCATTGTTAACTTCACATTTCTGTTTTTTTTTTTTTCAAAGATTTTCCTATTTACTTTTATATAAAGCCTTAGGCCATCTATAGTTTTTATAAATTGTCACAGGACTCTCCCTTGCCCATGCATTGCAGGGACAAGTACCCTTTTAAACTTGAACATAAATTGCATGGAAATGGATGGATAACCTTCGGATAATCTTTTTGAAAAGTTAATTAAGCATTTTCCGAATAGCCATTTGTATTTTGTCCCAATAGTCCTCTATATAAACATCCATCCCTTCCCGACAACAACGAAAAAGTTCGTCAACATTACGAAAACATTTTAAATCGTCCTCATACATTCTTATAAATGTCAAGTGCATACTGCATACAAACAAGATTTATTTCTTACTAGAGTCCTTTTAATGCTGTCCAGCATTTTGATTTTGTTGAACTCACTAGATATCTTTCACAAACAAAGTTGCTTTGGAGTATTGTGACGTTTTATGACGATTTGTATTGTTATTTTATGACAAATTTGTATTGTGACGTTTTATGACGACTTGTATTGTGACGTCATAGAACTTACAGCGTAGCTATTATTTTGCTAACAAAAGACAGATATCAAATCTAAATAATTTTAAAGATTAAATGGCACTCAAACAGTTTAGGTTTTGTAAATTTGGATAGAATGCACTTTACCGGTACGGCCGCCATTTTGATTCTAGATCCGCGCGTGAGAGTGCGCGGCGTAAAAACTTAGCAACGTATCAACTATGATGGGCGACGCCATTTTGTTGTGTAAGAAACTCTCGAAGCGAGAAAAAAAGATATCTAAATGGGTTTTCGCTTTTTTAAGCGGGGGTGTGGGGGCGGCAGCCCCCAATACGTAAAAATAAATAAAACAAACTTACCTTAGTCGTTAGATAAATCTGCGTTAAGACTCGGGGCCACACCTACGTGTCACTATACATGTAGAACCATTGTGTCTTTTTTTTGATGAGTTGTAAATACGTTTTTATGGGTGATGAAGGAGATAAACGTCAATTTTAAATTATAGCCACTATCCTAGTGCATTCTTGTTTTAGTAGAGATTTCCTATATAACTGCATTCCATGTGGTCTCAATGATTGTAAAGTATCCAGTGTTTTGCAAATTGAAATAGATAAATTTTAGTTCGTAAATCCAGGATTTACTGCAGCTCTGTTTCCAGAAATCTAAGATGTGACTCTTACGTTTCATTTTTCTTATACTGCCGATTGCTGTTTCTCGAAACAAGACCGTCCTCACTGCATGTTTACAAGGTTTGCCCCTCCACTTATTCAACATTTCCATAAACTAAGGATCACATTTATCGCTAAAATTTCCAAAAATTCTAGTATGTTGCAGTCAGTCAATTAAAAATATCCATTCATAGAAAACACAACACAAATCATCGTAAATAAGGTGCATGAGAATCACTGTTTACAATCAAATAGAGTGGAAGCCAAACTTTCTATTTCACGTCACCTACCATGACCAATCACAGCACTGAAATAAGTCACGTGCTTAACAACATCACGACTTTGGAATGTGGCCGATAAAATGAAAGCCAAAGGTTTGTTTTGAAAGTGCTTTTAGTTTTAATTAATAACTTCGTTAATTAAACGAAGTTTATTAACATGAAAAATGACGAGGAATTCAAAAAATAGGTTATTTTTGCATTTTATTGCCTTTTTAGCGAAATCGTCACGCTGACGCGTGACTCTCTTATAGAGAAGGAACACGTGCTATTTCCATGTTATTTGGACGTACCGGTAAAGTGCAGTTGTCCCCTTACAAATTACGGTATTCTGCGATTTTTTTAAGGACCTGGACAGATTCAACATCAATTTGATGGGGGTTTTTTTCCAGCGAAAATCTTCAAAAATTCTCCTAGCAAATGGATATTTTCGATTTTTATAAGTTTTAATCTAATTATGACGTGTTTTAGGAAGTATCTATATAAAGCATGAGATCATTCTTCTCTAGGTTAAATTTTGGCTGTTGAATTTTGAGAGATATGTATGTTTACCCTGAGACAGGTTGCATGAGATTTAGCATGCGAGGTACTTTGTGTACATGTTAGCTATTTTATGAGTTATGTAAGGTTTTCAAAAAAAAGTTTGAAAAAAACATTTAAAGCCCAGATCGATGTGGAGTGAAACAGGCCAACGCGCCCAACTCAACAAGATAAAAAAAACGGGGGTCACATCGTTCTCAGGTCTAGGTCATCTTGCTGTTCCGAAACTTTTCAACGGTTTCCTCCTATGTTTAAACATGTACCGGTACCCATGAAATTTTAATCACACATTGTGACCATAACATACATTAAGTTTCGAAGGGATATGAATAAATAAATTAAATGTAATAATTAAAATTAGGGACGCTTTTATAAAGTTATATTTGGTCAAAAGTAAATTATGATTTTATTTTAACAATAGATATTTCATTTAAACGCAATTTCCCTAAATCTTACTAAGAGGTCAATTTTAGCCCCAATACCATGATTCTTTCACTTATCCCCGAGTACACGAGCCCCGTAACCATATAAGCGGAAAGCATATGTCGCCTTACTCTCTAAATTGTTTTTGAACTGGTTTTGTTTGCAACACTTAGTTACCACCGTGAGCCAACGAATTGCAGTTACTGAACTGAGTATAGCGCTCCAGTCTTTAACGTATGACATACGTATATATGTACATATACTACGTCGTTTTTGAGAAATATGTAGATAACGAACAATATATTCAAACTCAAAAGTCTCATTCTAACAATACAAATGAGGAACATATCAAACACGGGCATCTCACACATCAGAGATGGGATCAGGTGTCATGGAGGAGTAAGCATCACTCGCCGTGTGCTCCTTGTCCTGGTCGAAAAAAGGGAACATTCCTAGAGAGTTTAGTGTGTAAATAATATTAGAACAATAAGTATGAACTGGAGTGTTCCAATGAACGTATGTGTCGCCTGCTTTAAGCTTCTTTAAAGATGTAACTAAATCTAAGAGTGCTCAGCTATTTATATATGTATGCTACTAGCACACATACAGTACTTCATTCAAAAAATCTAGCGTGATAGTTCATAAATGCACAGGAAACATCCACAAATAATATGACTGCGATTGAGTCTGTCTATCAAAAAATATGATTCCGATCCTAAAATGAATAATCATTATAAATAATAATATTTATCATTTCACATGTGTTAATAAGTGTTTCAAAGTCTTCATAACAATTGTCACTCTGCATGATCCGTTGCGTGATCTCAATCCCCATGTATTTTCATAATATTTATACTTCCCGTTTGAAAAGCGGGAGGGTATATATAATGATCGGGATGTCCGTACGTCCGTCTAGCTGTCCGTCCGTACGTCCTTCTGTTACGCTTTGGGGTACCCATCTTTTATCCGCAACTCCTCTCATACAACTGAATAAAATTTGATGAAACTTTCACAAAATCTTTATTACATATTACCATTGTGCACCTATTATTTTGCCTTTTGATCCGACACTTATTTTGGGTTTCCCATCGCAAACCATGGACATTGCCATTATATTCATATTTTGTCTTATTTTTATTTTAGTGTTACTTCCCTTTGCCCGTCCGAGTTGTTACATGCATTTTGCCATTATAATCATATGGGGGCGGGGGTATCATTTAGTGAGCTTAGTACTCACTGTACCTCTAGTTAAATATCAGTTTGTGTGGTTACTGAATTTCATACAGTTTCAAAGAACAAGTATAATAAGCTCATAAACATGTATAAATGTTAATTATCAACACCCGCAACTCAAAATTCAAAAGTCTTCAGTTTTATTGAATTTTACGGGTTATACTTGGTAAAGTAAGTTTCAGGTCAAGGTCAAATGAATTGTAAGGCTGATATTTTTCATAGTTTTCATAGTTCCGTAACCACAAACAGCCATTTGGTAGCGTTGAAAGGTAAGTAAATTATCAGGTATTGAAGTTAAAGTTTTATGATGAATTATCAAATACCATTGTTAAAACTGAGAAAAGTATAAAATACAAGAAAAATACCCGAAGTGAACGACGAAAATTCGTCGGCGTAAATCGAAGGTTTTTACAACGCTTGGATCTGTAGCTCTCTGCTTTATCTGTCCTAATTTTCTCAAGCAGAGAATTATACAGTTCTGCCGCTACATAATGCGAAATAGCAAGTACATATCTTTAACAATTCATAAGATACAAGGTGTGACAGACGGAGGGACAGACAGACAGGCAGACGCCGGTTAAAGTGACCCCTTTGTGCCGATATTGGACTGATATTACTGCGGTTGTTTCATCAATTTGTTTGTCAATAGCTTGCATAATTCTAAATATTGGACGAGAGTAGAATATGCTCTTGCGTATCGAATTAACTGAGAGACATAATCTACAGGCACTTGACATTTTTATCCTTAGCCACGACCTGTAAAAGTTTGGATCGGGGTCGAGCGGAGCCGATCGGCGTTTTAATCGAGCTACTAGTATTCAACAAATTAAGGTCTTCATTACGACCGTAGTACGATGCCCCTACGTCAAACGCGCTGCTAACACGTTTCTACTACGATGTTACGCAGACCGTTGCCGACCAGCGGCCGCGTTTACTGCGTTGCGCTACGCTGCCGCTACGACATTCAAGATCACACTATGACGCTATACAATTCGAAATGATTACACAGGTACTTGTGGAAAGGACACCCCCCCCCCTATATTCAACCCCGGGGTTTATTGGACTTTTTTCACAAATTATATTTATTACACTTAATCATTATGTGTACAATAGGAAAAAAAATCGTAAAACCCCCAAAATAATTGCTCCACAAAAAATACCCTACTATACGTAATAAGAGAGAAAGGTATATATGCCACTCCGGTTTGTTTACGTTGTTCCCCTACTAGTCTTTCTGGGTTTAAAAACATGTATTTATTTTATTCCAACCTAAAATGTCGATTCTCAATGTCTCTACAGTATATATTTCTGTCTTAGTCCATGAAGTGCATAAAGAATGTATTACCTATTATGCAGTGGCGTAGCATCGTTTTTGAAAGTAGGGGGGCCAGCCAGAGAAAATTTTTTTTTTACTTACATGAAAAAGTTGACAAGCAAAAAAAAAAAAGAAGGAAAAAGTTGCCCAAAGTCGAAAATCCTATTTCGGGGGGGGGGGGGGGTTAAACTTTTTCTCAGTGTCAACTACTTTTAGTACCCATTCTAATACTACATTTTCGGTACATCACTAAAAGTAGGGGGGCCAACCAGGCTTTCAATTAACATTTCCTATAGTATAAGTAAGGTTGGGAAAAAAAGTGGGAGTCCCCCCCCCCCCCCCCCCCCCCCCCCCCGGTTGCTACGCCCCTGTTATGATAACACCCGAGAGAGATCATTGATTACGGTGAACCTGGATAACGAATTTATTTCCTTTGTACCCATAACAATGCTTTAGAGTGTGTCTCAACATATCGATTTGCTTTGTATTATAGAAAAACTATGCATTGTGACGTCACGTTTTATTTACACCCGGCTCAAGTCGGGTGCACGGATATTTACACCCGACTTTGTAACCAATTCACGCTTCCACATCGTCACGGGTGACGCAGTTGCTATCTCCGCACAGCCAATCAGAATCGTGGAAAAATTGTCAGCCATTAGCTCCGACAAAACACAGCTGTCGGATGCTGCGAGGGTACATCGTTAAACGTCTTATCCGCTATATAGCAGAAAATTGTGAAGTCCCATGAATAGGATAGATGTAATTATGATACGAGGTACCCGGAAAGAATACGCAAGGTGAGATTTATTCATTTACTAAGTCCAAATCACGGAAAAACAAGTGTTTACATTGCATAAACAGCTGATCAAGTCATGTCCTGTGTAAGACCGGGGACAACTGCACTTTACCGGTACGTCCAAATAATATGGAAATAGCACGTGCTCTTTCTCTATAAGAGAGTCACGCGTCAGCGTGACGATTTCGCTAAAAAGGCAATAAAATGCAAAAATAACCTATTTTTTGAATTCCTCGTCATTTTTCATGTTAATAAACTTCGTTTAATTAACGAAGTTATTAATTAAAACTAAAAGCACTTTCAAAACAAACCATTCACTTTCATTCTGTCGGCCACATTCCAAAGTGGTGACGTTGTTAAGCACGTGACTTATTTCAGTGCTGTGATTGGTCAGGGTAGGTGACGTGAAATAGAAAGTTTGACTTCCACTCTATATGATTGTAAACAGTGATTCAACATGCACCTTATTTACGATGATTTGTATTGTGTTTTCTATGAATGGATATTTTTAATTGACTGACTGCAGCATTCTAGCATTTTGGAAATTTAGCGATAAATGTGATCCTTAGTTTTTGGAAATGTTGAATAATTAAGTGGAGGGGCAAAACTTGTAAACATGCAGTGAAGATGGTCTTGTTTCGAGAAACAGCAATCGGCAGTATAAGAAAAATGAAACGTAAAAGACACATCTTAGATTTGTGGAAACAGAGCTGCCGTTAATCTAACATACTCCTGGATTTACGAACTAAAAAATCTAGAGATTTCAATTTGCAAAACACTGGATACTTTACAATCATTGAGACTACATGGAATGCAGTTATATAGGAAATCTCTACTAAAACAAGAATGCACTAGGATAGTAGCTATAATTAAAAATTGACGTTTATCTCCTTCATCACCCATAAAAACGTATTTACAACTCAGTGCAAAAAAAAAAAAAAGACACAATAGTTCTACATGTACGATATGTATAGTGACACGTACGTATGGCTCCGAGTCTTAGCGCAGATTTATCTAACGACTAAGGTAAGTTTGTTTTATTCAATTTTTTTTCGAAAAAATTGGGGGCTGTCGCCCCCACACCCCCGCTTAAAAAAGCGAAAACCCATTTAGATTTCTTTTTTCTCGCTTCGAGAGTTTCTTACACAACAAAATGGCGTCGCCCATCATAGTTGATACGTTGCTAAGTTTTTACGCCGAGCACTTTCACGCGCGGATCTAGAATCAAAATGGCGGCCGTACCGGTAAAGTGCATTCTATCCTAAGACCGAAAAGGACTATCCTTTAAAAAAAATAATTCTTTCAAATATATTTATGTCAAGGTACTGATAATGTAAGTGGAAATTAAAGCGAGCAATATATGAATTGAGTAATATCACGTACAATATGGTGATCTACATAGGCAGTTATATATGTACTCGGACTATACATGGACTTTGTGGACTGTTCAGAGGTGATCTCGGTGAACTGAATATATATTCTCGAAAAAGAGAATGCTGCAAAAATATAGATTGTATATGTGCAGTATATAGCTTTTTGAATCTTAATTGTAGGTCATGACATACTGACTGTACACAACAAGATAGGCAATATAGTCATCAAAAAAAGCAGGCTACTATCAAGGTGAGTTGTAAGTTTACTGATTTTATGTAAAGGAAAAGTATTTGTTATGAAAAAAAACTTAGTTATAAAGCCAGTATATTATTATAGTGAAGATATCACTGTACATGTATAGTGCTTAACTTTGAAAACTTTAAATTTAAAATGAGTAAAATGACACATGAATTGTTATTTTTGTTATATACATTATTAAATTGATACTTATTTAGATTTGGTGAAAAAAATTTAAATAAGGATAGTTCATTGCATATCTATTTTTAAAAAGCATTAAAAAATTTCAAGTCAAATGTATTATTTATATTTAAAATATTGCATGAATTCAGGATCAATGATGAAGCTCAAAGGAAACACAAGAATCTTCACCCGGGTCTCATAACAGAATGTCCCAGTGAATTTCAACAGGCTACATCTTCGGTTAGTTGGGTAATTTAATTACAAATGATAATGGAGAAAGTATTCTTGACATCAATGTTTCTATGCTGTTAAAGACCCAAGAAAATCAGCACTCGAAGTAATTTTTGAAGCAAATCAATACTTCTGAAATTTCTTTTTTTATTTAATTCATTAAGCACCCTTTTTAGATTTTGGTAAATTAATTTATTTGTGTTATAGATCTAAACTCTCTTTTTCTTCTTTTTATAGAAACTTTGGATTAATTTTACCAACATCAGTTGTGCAGGTCAAGATTTAGAACATCATTACCAGAGTGAATCTTCAGTCTACAGAGCAGACTAAATAATCTTCTACAATCCAAGCTTGAGAAAAACTGGAGACCCCCTTGCCACTAAGAAAACAACAGATGAAAAAAAAAACATCAGAATCGTTTGTGTATTATTTATACTACATGTAAGACAAAACATTATTGAAAATTTTTAGATTTTTTGACATCAGAACATTGAATAAAGAGGTAATACTGAGGCACAATTTTGGATTAATGGATGTAGCATTAATGGACTGTATCAGTGATTAATCATATACCTGTGTTGACTTTATGTGTATATTATGTTTTAAAAGATAAGTGACTGTGATTCTGTTGCTGACAGCAGGAGAAGCATTTAACTCAGGAAATCTAATAGCATAATACATGTTTATTTATGTAATATCATGGTATCCACAATATGCTGAATACAGTTTATATAAGTTCATAAATGTGGTGAATATCACACTGTCACTGTTTGATTCTGATACATGTATATATAATCCTGAGATAGGTGAAATGATTTTTAAAGTGACATTAAGATGCATTACAATGAGAAAGAAATGTTCCAACACCCAGCCCTTAACATGTGTGTCACTGCTTAGGAAAATTTGATAGAAGGGAAAAATACTTTAACATAAACAAATATATCTTTAGTGATCTTAGAAATGCACAGTATCATTAAACTTTTCTGTATACCTATACCTTGTCTTTATTTCTTCTGCACAAATTTCTTTACATTGCTTATTTTGTATTTAACATCTGTGATATTGTTTTTAAATACAGCATGTACTTGAGGCAAACATTGAAAATTTTCACTCCAAGAAAAACCATGGTAAACTTAGCAGGCAGCTGAGGTTGACCATGGCTTTTGAGGGGAGAATATATTCAATGTTACCCTCAACTGCAAGCTGTATTTATAATTAAGGCCCAAAGAAAAAATATTCTTGTTTCCTGTCCCCTGACCAAAAAAATAGGGTAGGTAGGTAGGGAAAAAAATTATTTTGAGAAAAAAATTTATTTTCAAATCTCAATGAATGCCGAACATATAGCATATATTAACAAGAAAAAAGTATGTGAACAGTTTAAAAAGCATGTTTGTTAATAAAGATTTATAAAGTAAAGGTATCCTGTACACTTGTGATGTATTAGTTCTGTAATTTATTGTAAATATTGTTGGTTGACTTTAATATTTCAGGAAAATAGCCCTCAAAAAATGAAAATGTAAAAAAAACTTTTAGGGTGGGAGGGTAAAATCTAGGGTAGGTCTGGTGACAGAAAACGAATATATTTCAGTTTGGTGTAATATTATACTGAATGTTCGATGGGAAGAAATGTAAACTGAACTGTGCATGCATAAATTCTGCGCATGTATATATTTCTTGGAATATCACCCATCAAGCAATGTTTACTGTTGCTATGCTGGAGGTCGTACTTTCACTGTTCAGAGGGAATAGTGTTTTTTTTAAATAATTCATATTCATTAATTTACGAAAGTATATCATTGATTGACACAGAGTTGTTTTGATTCCTCTTTGAGTATTTCACTGCTGATGAAGAAACCATGATTGTTCTGCAAGGAAATCCTTTAAACCTAGCAGTTTGAAATACTGAATGTAACTTATTTGTTCAACAGTATGTGAATATTTTCCTTACTCCCTTAAGTTCGTGCTTCATCTTTAGTTTTAGAATAGATGGAGTACACTGAATGTTTTGATCATTAATATATAAATATGTAAAACAGTAAAACTAAGAAGGATTTCTGAAATGAATGTCACAAATTATATGCCTAGAACCATAAACTTAAAAAAAAAGTCAAAAATTGAATTCTGAATGAAAATCTTCAGTAATATTCTAAACATGACAAACACCCTGCAAGTTTATTTAGTACAACATCTGAAATATAAAAAAAAATATTGTTTTCTGTTTAAATGATCTTAAGGACCCTCTATACACTGCCCCCAAGCAAAATATTAATTGTTAGACATTTAGAAAATGTATGAAGGTGGAAATTTTGAGTATATCCATTTCATTTTCAGCATAGGGTACCTTGCATAATCCCACAGAAAATAAAGAAGGTGAATACAGATGAACAGAAATCACTATTGTTAACTTGTGTGAGAAAAACTTGTGCATAAATTAAAGTATTCATTTAATTTACCTTGGCCTATTAAATGTTACAAATGCTTGAGTTTATTACAAATTGAATAAAACACTGTAAATTTCATTCTTTTTAATTTTAGATCTAGGACTAGGGGTATCCAGTATACTCTAATTTCAATATATACAAATACAACAGAATCAGACCTTTCATAGTAAGCAGTGTAGAGGTGATTTTAAAGCAAATATTTAAAATAATTAAACAAAAAATATCAGCTTGTTGAAATCAAAATTATTGTGTGATGAAGTGATGGGTGAATAAATGCTAGTAACACACCTACATTCATGATTGCAACAACAAAAAAATAATTTTGTCCAACGTCGGTAACAAAGAATTTAATATTGGAGGAAATCTTGGCGGTTAAAGGCAATGCTTACTAAACAAAATTAGTCGATTTTATTATAAACAATGAAGACTGGTCTACGTTTCCGATCTAACTACTCTGTAGAACACTGTCTGGCGATAGTTAAACTGACCTAGCTTCTAGTCGGTTGCATACGGATCGAGCGGTTAAAATCACTCTTCCTTCCCATTTCTACTTACTAAAATTTTGTGTTTGAAACCTCAATTAAACTTATATGACTTTCGACAAACATTTCTGTAAAACTTTCTGTGCAAACAAGCTCATTGAACTTTTTTCCCCATGCGATTCTGTAAATCGCATCCATGTTGTTTACGTTAGGTTGTCGGAGGCTGCAACCACGTGACTTTCGTTGCCATCGGTGGGCGGAGCGTGGAAGCGTGAATCAAAGCTCGTGTTACAAGCTAGATAGGAAATAATGTCGTTTATTAATCATTGAATATATAGAAATTCATAAAATCAGCACATGACAAAAACATTCTCTATGCACTTCCGTTGCGTTTACCTAAGGAAATTTGAACGTACTGACTGAGATGGTGTTGAAGGAGAAATTGATAGCATGGACTAAGACAGAAATATATGTTATCGGATTGACTCTGCATCTCGTAAGAATCCCAAAATTTCTCCTTAAAAAGCATTTCAGTCAGAACGTTCAAGTTTCCTTACCCAGGAGCAGAGAAGAAGATTTTCAAAGAAATAATTTATGTTCACTACATAATCTTTAAAGTCCCGCCCTAATCCTAGAACCCCTGACCCTGTGGCCATGAAATTTACAATTTTGAAAGAGGCAGTCTTATTTAACATAACTATGCATTTGGTTAGTTTAATTAATGCTTAGGTGCAGAGAAGAAGGATTTCAAAGAAATAATGCACTTTCACTATACATGTAAAATCTATTAAGCCCCGCCCTAGCACTAGAGCCCCTTACCCTGGGGCCATGAATTTTACAATTTTGGTAGAGGACTCAATGCTTATTACAATGACTGCTAGATGTCCAGGAGTAAAGAAGAAGAATTTTAAACATTGTATTAATTTCAGTGGTTTTGGCCCCACCTTCCAGACCTCAGGGATGCAGAGACCATGAAATTCACAATTGTTGTTCCTCTTTACCCATAACTGCTATATGTCAAAATTGCTTGAAATTAGTGGCGGATCCAGAGGGGGGGGGTGGTTACGGGGATTGCATCCCCCACCACCTATGGATTTGCAAAAAAAAAGAGAGAAAAAAAAAAGAAAGTCCCAAATTTTTGTTGCATTTTTACTATAGAAAAAGTTCAAAGAAACCCCACCCCTTTACATTTTCGGGTTCAGAGATTTATTTTCCTTTCTTTTTTCAAAAACTTTTATGTAATTCATGCAAGTATTTTTTTTCTAGGTTCATCCTCATCCCAACTTTAAAGCCACACTTCATCCTGTATCCTATTGAGTTACTTAACTACATGTATATATGTGAAACGAACATTATAAGAAAGCTTTTCCTCTTCAACCCCTCCTTCAACCCCCCCCCCCCCTTTTGAAAAATTTCTAGATCTGCGCCTGAAATTGGTTCAGCAGTTGCAGAGAAGAAGCTGAAACTGTGAAATGTTAACGCACGACGAACGCCGACGGACGAAAACGGATATTAATAGGTCACCTGAGTTTACTCCGGTGACCTTTAAAGGAATCACTGTCTAGTTAGTAGTATGCTAGGGCATCAACGATAGTGATGCACCAAAACTACTGTATTCAGTTTAGGAATAACTGTCTTATTTTTCGATTTCATGATGTGAGAAATCGATTGGCTTGCGTTTATACATTAAATTATCACGCAAGGCAATCGATTGATCATCGTCATGAAAGAAAAAAAATCTGGCAGTTTCACCTTATATTTACATGCTCTTGATTCCGCCAGTCAACGTACTACAAGCCCTACTTCTGTCTAGCTATTTGTCCCGCCCTGCACGCGGTTTTTTTTTGTTTTTTTTTTTTTTTTTTTTTGCGCAATAAATATACAGTTTTTTTTCAATGGGTGGCACTGTAGCTCTCCCGTCTATCAATATAATTTTTTCGGAGAGCTACAGTTCTGCAGCTAGCGCAATCGACGATGGAGTGTAACAAACATTGTCAAATATAATGTAGACATATAAAATTGTAAAATATAAAAAAGTACATAACTTACCAACGTCTTTCTAATACTTTCTAGCATTTTGCCGATTTCTAAACATAGTTGCTACAGATTATATTGTGACGTTAAAGATCTTTTGTGACGTCATAGATGTCAGTGTAACAATAATTCTACTGCAATTGTTTTGTAAAACACATTTTGATTGGCTAATGAACTGTCATTTGAAGCAGTAAAAGGAACATCAACGAGAGTGAAAGCTTTTCATTGTGACGTCATAATAGAGCGACGCAAAACACAATGCTCCATGACGTATTTCACATAACGAAACTCAACAAAATAAGACGTAAACAACAAACAAAATGCATGTATTGCATTAGAATGGGAATAAAACTAAGTTTTCGACCGTTAAATCAGCATTAACGGTCGCAAATACTAAATTACAAGATAATTATTCCCTAAATATTGTGACTTAAATTTCTCTGTCTTATAATGTATAGTGAAGTATTTTTTGTGGAGCGATTATTTTGGGGTTTCTACAATTTTTACCTGTAGTACACATGACGAATACTTGTAATAAAATAATAAAATATAATTTATGAAAAAAAAAATATCCAACAAGCTCCGGGGATGAATATCGGAGGGGGTCCTGTCCACAAATTCCTGTCTATATGCATGTTACTAAAACTAACATATCAGGAGAATAGGATTGTACTGAAGGAATAATATCGCTAGTGTTTAGTCACTGCTGATACCGGAAATAAATCAACTGATACACCTGTTTTATATTAAGATGAATTAATCGTAAATAAGATGATTTACAGCCACAAAACAGAAAAAAAGCATTACGACAGCGGAATATAAACTCATGTTTTGGAAAACATATATCTCTGTTCTTCGATCTGTACAGAAATTCACCGATTTACTATTTGAGTCAAAGAAAAAAAAAATATTTTTGGTCTTTAGAAGATTTAAAGTCAATCAGAGGTCGATTTCAGTTTA
This sequence comes from Saccostrea cuccullata, assembly GCF_032062105.1. Classification (NCBI taxonomy): domain Eukaryota; kingdom Metazoa; phylum Mollusca; class Bivalvia; order Ostreida; family Ostreidae; genus Saccostrea; species Saccostrea cuccullata. The sequence continues at coordinate 30,799 of NW_026933387.1, forward strand.
AGAGAAATATTTTATGGTGTTATACTGAGTGAGAGTGGAAAGGGGGGGGGGGGCTGGTAAAAATGTACCGCCACGAGCCAAGAGGAACGGGCTGCTCTATACATATAAGTTTAAGTGTTTGTGTATGGGGATTGAGGTGGGAAAAGTTATTTAGAATTAAAGGTTTTCTAAACATTAAAAAGATTGTTAATCAAAATGTTCTGCAGCCTTGGAAAACTCATGTTTCCGATCAAAAAGTAAATTAAGAGGTTCAAAATGGCGCTATGTAACAAGGAATCTGTGAAATGTCAATCAGTGGTATAAGAGGAGTTGCGGATAAGAAATGGGTACCCCAAATCGTAACGGATCCCGATCACTATATATAATACCCTCCCTCTTTTCAAGCGGGGGTATAGTTAAACTAGAAATACTGCAACTGAGGTCACTAAATGATAACCCCCGCCTCCCATATGTTTATAATGGCAAAGTCCATGTTTTTCTCTGGGAGACGCGGAAAAAAATGACAAATCAGAAAAAGGAGATGAACATTGGCATTATGTAATAAAGAGGCTTTGAAAGTATCATCAAGTTTTATTCAGTGATACAGTAGGAGTTGCGGATAAGAGTGATTATTCTCAATCTGCTATAGGAAACCAGATATATGTGTGCGATGAAAACATGGAAAAAGTAGAATAAGAGGTGCACAATGGCACTATGTAACAGAGATTCTGTGAAAGTTTCATTCAAATAAATTCAAGGGTATAAAAGGAGTTGCAGATAAGAGATGGCCCTGATATATATGTATGCGTTATGCATTCCATATCACATGAAACCAGGATACGTTATGTTAAATATGTTGATTTTTAATTTATTTTCTTTAATTTTATTTATCAAAAAAGGTGTATGTTCTACTCTCCTGTGATATAAATGAATAATTATAGTTTCTTTCATGTCATTATTTTAAACGAGACAGTATGTGGCCGTGGGGACTGGGGATACATCGACATTTGCATACATGTACACCCCTCACGATATTGTACGCATTCTTTAAATGTCGTTGCTTCTCAAGTTAAAATGAAAATTCCGTATAACTATTCGTCTACATTAACTTCAAAATATCAAACATTAAACTCTTCATGACATGTATTTCAATTTATATCAAATTGCACATTGATATTTTTTTTTAAAATCTTATAGACTACGTTTTGTTTTTATTCGAGGAAATGCGAACCGACATTGTTGAGAGTGACAGAAAGTCAACCGATTTGCTGCAATATGGTGTTCATTATTTCAGATAATTTCAGTACTAGTAAACAATTCTTTTCAATTCTATACTTACATTGTGTAAATGAGGTCTATAGTATTCAATTCTCTGATTTATCAGGTCTTGTGTAAATGTCTAGATATGATTCTGTGTATGCGGAAAACCGTGAATAAAGGGAGGAAAACAAACATCTCCTATATTTTTAGAGTTGTTCCTCTTTGATCAGTAAGGGTCTGAGAATAACATCGATTTTACATTGTAAAAATTTTTTGTTTATTGTTTTATTTAATTAAAGAAGAAAAAACAATATTCATATCGTAAATGCACAAGTTATAATAATAAAGACCAGTATATACTCGCCTATAAGTCGGTTGTATTTTTTTTTAGGTTAATTTGGAGGGATTTGTCATTGACCCGCTTATAAGTCGGTACAACTTTTTGCCAGAACCTTTGACATTTTAAGAGCCACTCTCTGTAATGATTTGAAATTTTATATAGGAACTGTGGCACGCATAGTCTCAGAATTTCTCCAAACTCTCTATGATAAAAGTCATTGATACCCTAAACTGAAATCAGGCAAAAATTGGTTGCTATGTTTGATAGTTACCATGGCAACATGTCTTAAAGTTCGAAAAATGGCATTTTTTAACATGTTTAGAGCCCCGTAATTTATATTTGCGGCAAAGCAAACAATTTGCAATGACTGTTTCCAAAAGTGGAGGGTCAGATGTTTCAAATGCATGATAAACATGTTTGGTAAATCAACTATTACATACGTTACTATGGTAACAAAGTACATGTATTCAAATGTAAAAAAAAATATTAATTGAATTTTATAAAGTCAAAAACGTAAAAATAAAAAGCAATTTTAGGATGAAATGTGACCAAATACTGTAAATATATAATATTTGGCGTGGATAATATTTGGCAGAAATTGAATTTTCAACAAGTTGGCGTAGATTTGATTTAGCGCAATCTGCATGTGCTAGATAGACCTATATGGTATACAAGGCATTTAGCTATGTACTTGATTTAGCGGACTCTGCTTAACGCCAAAATCGCTAATTCGAACACACCGCTAAATGTAATACGTTTACAGTAATAGAAAAAAGAGCCTTGAAACATATACCAATAACAAAATATGATATTTCATTTTGGTTGGCAATGGTTGCCAAGGTTTTTATACCACAGAGAGCCTTCAAAGTAACACTCTGTATGTTTAAATCTGATCCTATCTTTAAAAAAAAACATATTTGCTCATAACTAATGATCAATATTTAAAGATGCTGGTGTGCTCCAAGTTTTCCCATTTGAAAAAAAATTCAGACTAGATTCTTTGAATAGAGCGTTGCTATGGAAATAAGCAGAAAATATATGCTTAAAAACCTGATAAATATTTTCTTTCCTTGGATACCCTTAAATGTAGATTCCCAAAACTTTTATGATTGATATTTATTAACAGCTAACTTGACTTTTAATTTTGACTATCATTCAATCTTTAAGTGGATGCAAGGAGTTGGCACAAGGGGTTTGATATTGATATAACGTTCACAAAATCGAACATTTTCCCTTCTTGGTAACCACAGCAACAGTGTTGTTTTCTTCATCAAATTTTATCAATATGTGATATTCAACTTCACTTCTAACAGATAAGTGCTATTCAAGCTGAGTCCTTTAATTGGTTTTTGATTAAATAGCAATTCAATTCTTAATGCAGCGAAAAATAATTCACTTTTAAGCACCGGTACTTTGTTTCCATCGTAACACTGCAAAGTAGCAATTATACCCAATTTTTCTTATGATTTTGGTGTTGCAAGGTCCTAAGGATGCATATTTGCCAGTCTTGAATTTTCATGTTTTTCCTCAATACAGCAGCATTAACCCAATCTTAGTTACTGGTTTTGCATGGCTACACTGTGTTACCATGGCAACCATAAAAGTTATTTATAGAATAATATTGCTTATACTTATATACTTATGGTCAAACATTTTCATTGTTTTTCTTAAGTCGTTGATTGAGTTTGAGCACGTAACACCTACCATTAGTGGATTCGGAGTGTTTTTCACCATATTTCAGCATTTTAAATGTATTCCAAATGTACCCTTGGGTACCACTTACTTAGAGATATATTCTAAACAGTCTCTTTACAGTATAAGTAACATCAAGGTGTCATGTTTTTGTGAGAATGGTTTGTTTGCTTTTTCAAGTTTTTATTAAGCCACAGTCAAGATTTAAAGTGGCTGAAAATCTCGATTTTTCAAACTTTTCCGGCTGTTGCCATAGCAACCGAAACAAATAGCAACGAAATTTTGTTTGATATTTGTTTCTAGTGTCAAGTACTAAAGAATGGTGAAGTTTCATCAAAATCGGTGACCATGCGTGGCAACGAAGTTTAAGTGGTAACAGAGAATGGCTATTAAATCAATGCATTGATGGTTTTACCTGGTTTCCATTAATATTTTTTTTTTATAATAACGCCGATATTTAATTCTGGATCATTAAACAGATAAGTTAGTAATACAGATTAAGATAAAAATAAAACTATATAATTAAGTAAATACTTGTACTTAATGTATAATCTTTGAATGCATAAATGGTTATACATATATAGACTTTGTTCATCAATTATCGTCGGAAATATATATAAAATGCTACTGTCCGGAAAAAAAACTTATATTTTTATGACTCGCCTATAAGTCGGACATAGAGTTTTGGACCAAAATTTAACTCCCAAAATACCGACTTATAGGCGAGTATATACGGTACTCACAATCACAGCAAAGCCATTTTTCTTTTATGATTAATATACATCGGGATCGTTTTACTCGTCATTTTGACGCTTTACTTTTGACGTTAAATTTGACGTCACATCAAACGTTCAATTGAAATCGCAAGAGTTTTCTTCCCCCGTATGTTGTACGTCTTTAAATGCTGACTTACGCTTTTCATACTAATTGTTAGTCCATTATTTTCACACTGAATAGAGGACGGAATTTCCCGTTACTTCCCGATCATAACAAGGAGCACACAGCGGGTTTGACCGGTTGACAGGGGATGTTCAAATTTATATGGCACCTGATCACACCTTTGATTTGAATGTCCTTGTTTGCTTCTATTTTGTATTGTTTTATGGACATTTGATCTTGAAAACTGTTCGTTGTCTCCATATACGAGAACTGTTCAATAAATAATGTCCTCGGTGCTCGGAAAGAAGCAAAAGACGCTTTTCAATGATTTAGTCTTAATGATTTAACTTAATATTCTCTTTTAATTAAAACACGTGTCCGTAATTTCTTTTATCCAATTTCTGATTGTTTTAAGAACTCATTTTTGGGTATGACCCTTAGTATACTGGAAAATGGCAGATCTTATGATTTCCTGTATTCGTGTCTTCCTTCTGAAAGGTGTTTTTTTTTTCAAGGTTGGAAAATGAAAAAAGTCAAAAGGCGAAAGATCTGGCGAATATTGTTAATGTGAAAAAAATAATAACTTTCTGTTTTTCCCAAAAACTCCTTTAATCTTCAGGGCGTGCGAGTTTGGACGCTGTCATGAAGAAATTTAATGTAGTGGATTTCTGATTCTGGTCCCTTCCTCTCATTAACCTTTCGATTTTATTTGGAAAAAATGCTTTCCAGACTTTTCCAGAAATTAAACTGGCCCCCGAATAGGAATTTGAACAACAAGACTACTAACATTTAAGAAAATTGCATATAAATAGGTCTTTGTTCTCTTGTTATTTTTGCTCTTCTCAGACCTTTGCTGTTTTTGTCAAGTACATTTTATTGTAAATTTTGTTTCGAAGATTTTAAGCAACAGATTTTAGTTTCATTATCTGTTTGAAATTCAAACAAACGTGGATAAATACAATTACTGACATTTTAAAATAATTATTTAGATATTCTTACACGCTGTCGTTTTCTCTCATTTTTTCAAAACATAGGGGGACCTTTGAGTACTAAGCTTTTTTACTCTCAAACGTTTCTTTATAAAACAGTGTGAACTGCTCCCGAAATTATGTCTATCAAATTTGCTATGTGTCCTAAAGTCAATCAGTACATAATCAGTAATTATTTGTTGAAATTTGGCAAACAGTACATTAGTTGTTATAATTTTTGCTGGCAAGGACGGTACCCATTTTTGATGCCCATTATATAATTTTTTATCATTGAAATCCACCTACTCATTCGTCTATAAAACAGACATTGGTCGCCGTAAATTTTACATACTGTCGAGTATTTCAGTGAACATTTCATTTGGATTCTTTACGAGTTTTACAGCAGCTTTAATGAAGCGTTTAATTTTACCCCAGTTTACTGATTCTTTACCATTAGTTTTTAATGCGTTGTCTAGAATAGACCTCGTTTTCCAGCTTCTCACATTAAAACTACTAGTATGTGATAAAAGTGGTCACATAAATTGTTATAAATTCATTAAAGATTTTAATAATGCGAAAAAGTCAAGCTTAATGTCATATAATACCACAGGCACCTGACGTTACTTATTTTTCTTTTAATAAAAAAAATATACACATACCTAATAATAAACGTTTATTATTAGGTATGTGTATATTTTTTTTAATTAAAAGAAAAATTAAGTAACGTCAGGTGCCTGTATAATACCTGTATTGTATGTCATACAGTTCAGGACATTATCTATTGAACAGCCCTCGTATTTTATCCTAAGAAAAAGATTCCATTATTCATCTAACCAAATGTTATCATGACCAGTGACCTTATGTTGCAGTGAACCATCTTTGTCTGAAAGGACGAAAGAGATGAAGACGGGGATGAATATGAAAACATTAAATGTCCAAAGCCTTAAAAATAAAATATACGAGTATGAAGATAAGAAACAGTATTCAAGCTCAAAGAACGTTAAACAACACAAATTTGGGAGCAGAGCAAACATGGACCTCTAAAACATCAGAAGTGGGATCAGGTACCATGAAGGAGCGAGAACCCCCTGCCCATCGTTCATGTCCGCCATCTGCTTCGTGTCGTGCTAGGTACTCTAATTTTCAAAAAATGCTTTTGATCAATAATTTCACCAACAAATTATTATTTCACCATCTTGACATTCTCTGAAATATAGAGTCCTATTAAGATTCCTATTAACTTTAAGATAATTTAAAATTAAAAAAAAAATACAGGGAATAAATATGCGGTAATACTTCACCAATTTTTTTTTTCACGTTTTCCAGCAAAATGAATTTTTAACCTTGGGTATCACACACAATAAAAGTATTGTTTTCATTCCTTCTTTCGTGATTTAGATACCTAGCTTTAGCTACAAGCCATGAACAATGCGATGTATTTTGTATATAACAAGACATCTAAACTTTTCTAGTATAGCTTTTATCTAAACTACAGTTTCATTTCTTACATACAAAATGTGAAAGAAATAATTAAAATTAAGTACTGATAAAAATCAAACTTTCCTGTAGAAAAATTTGCTTCTATAACTACAGTGCTGAGCAAATATAAAAATCTACAGTGGTTGTGCACATTTTTTTATGATTCAATGACTTCAATAACTATGTATTACACATCGACTATAAAGTGGGAAAATCTCCGATTATAAATTTTTCATTTCAGTTATTATTACTTAAACAAAACATTTATGAATACACTCAATATATGAAAAACGAGCTTGCTAAAAAATAACATGTAACATATGTATTCTGTACATAATTTAACAATTGGAATGTACATTTTTGTGTCCTTAAATATCACAATTATGCTTTTTATGCTGTCGTAAATACAAAGAGTGAGGTACCTTTCCATGCACATACTATTTTATCCATGACATATAATGCACACACAGAGGAAATAGCCAGTTTAACGAATAATTTACAAGATTAAATGAACTATATGTTTTAAACAGTTTACAACAAAAACGAGCTTTTTATCTCCATATGTTCGACATAATTTATTTGCCTAAAAGTAAAAACAAAAACAAAAACATACCAAAAAGGCAATAAAAATGTGATGCATTAAACTTCATGATATTTAAAATGAGATAAGGTTTTTTTTTTAAAGAATTCTCGCTATAATTTGTGATAAACAGTGAAACAACAAATATGTTTACAAGATGAAACAAACATTTATGTGGCGAGCGCCTTACTATGTGAAAATTTATGATTACATGGTATTGGCAAGTAAACAGTTAGAAAAAATAAACATTTTTATATTTAACAGACTAATTCATTTTTCTGATTATACTTTTTTTTATATAAATGTTAACAAATGAGGTAAACAAGTAACAAAAAAAAAAAAAAAAAAAACAATGGACAAAAAGGAATGTCTTACTATTTTTAAAAAAACATTATACAAGTGTAAATGACAGGTTATAATTTTTCAATCGGCAAAAAGGAAGTGAAAGTTAACCTTGCACTAACTGATCATTGATTTCAGTTGATATTAAATTTATTCCTCTGTTTCAAAGTTTGACAGAGAAACAATGTTGACCTTATTTTCTGTATCGAGCTTACTAGTATTTCCTGGGTCAGTTACACCAGAAATACAAAACACATCAACACTTAAACCTGTTTAACTCATACACACATACAAACATACACAAAAAAGCACCAAATGATGATAATACAGTTTCATCTATTATACAAAATAATGCTTTAAAAATAATGATGGTCCTACTATATGGATCATTTATGTCTTTGACTTATTAAGTTTATTTTTTTCTAATTTTGTCAAGAAACATGCATCTTAAAGCATTATTACAGCATTTCTTAATTTCACCTAACATACAAAAGTATACCATGTCATATGCTTACACTTGCGCACTGTGGAATTGTTAACACTGGCATATATTATAGGAAAATGCTGATACTAGCATATCATTTGCAAACCCTTTGGAAAATCTTATCGAACATGAATATATCTTATATTTTCAGCATATCACAACGCAGTAAACTAACTCTCTCACGCCAATAACACAAAATACTCCATAAAGAAGCTAAGAGTGAATAAAATTAATACATATCGGATATATGAAATATTAAAAAAAAAATATTGACTGATCAAGTTTGGGATACCAAAAATATTCTTAATTGATCAACAAGCTATCAATGCAATGTGATTAGCATTCAGAAACATAACAGAAACGCATAATCTTATAAAATTAATTTACTGGTAGGAATGTTGCAATATTGTAAAATAAAATTATCTACTTTTTAATTCTGTCACAATACAGCCCCTCTATTTTGGACATCATCATTCACATTCAAGAATTCTTGTGGTGGGGATATTTAAACAGGTCATTTGTTGATCTGGGGTGGAAAATATTTAAGCATTTCTCGACTGATTTTTAGATGGAGTATTATGGAGAAAATTATTTACAAGCACTTTTCTGTTGTTCATTAGATGTTGCTGTTAATTACATGGAGTTTTGGGGAGGAGAATATTTGAGCAATGTTTTGTGTTGCCCTGTGTTTCCGACTAATATAACCTCCGTATCTCTGTGGTACTTGACCAGTTTCTGGACATCCATAAAAGACTGAAAAAAAGTGTACACTCTCTGTAAACTTAAGTTTCGTTAAGAGTTAATAACTGAACTGATTTTTTAAAATATTTTAAATAAATGTACTAGTAATAGCTGCTTCAGGAACTCTAGGGAACATAAATAAGGTTAGTGGAAAGTGATCTTCTGACAAATTGTTCTTCAATTAAAGGAACTTCATTGCAAATCTTCATTTATTAATAAAAAGCTTATATAATTTGAAATGCTTGTCAAATATTTTATAAATTATTTTTAAATAAATAATTGATACTCCATTTCAATAAATACAGAGATGAGGATTATGTATTCAATATCAAAAAATCAAAATACAACAGTTCAATCTATGTGTAGGGCATAAAACACGAACCCAAGAGGTGGGGTCAGGTGCCTTGTATGAGTTAACTTACCATGCAACACTTTTTAATTATAATGAATGAAATAAACACTACCCACCATTTCATCCGGTTTTTCCTCTCCCAGAGCCATTTTGCCATCAGCTCGTACTCGAATTTTCAGATTATACACATTGTTTTGGAATAAGACCATCATTGTATAGGGCTGGAAATTTCCTTGTTTTGTACTCTCTCGTATCAAAAATGTTCCATCCTAAAATTTAATTCCTCAATTAACAAGTCTGAAGAACTGAAATGTTATGATTTTCAAACTAATTGCATGTATATGTTACTTTAATTTAAATTTGGATACCGTCAGGAATTCAGCTGAATTACATCACCCCCTAATATAAATATACATGTTGAAAAACCATCTCTGAAATGTACTACCTTCCCAACTTTCTTTAACATCCTATCGCCAGTTTTTCTATCCTTTAATGATTTGAAATACCAGGGTTCACCTAACAAGGGATCCCGATTCTACAAAAATATAATAAAAACAACAATAATAAATAGACCAATACTAAGTACATAAACTTCCTTTGGAACTGATTTTCAAAACAATTCAATCAAAATACGTCATGTAAATAATGAAGGATTTATATACTAGTAGTTAATTTTCTGTTAAATTCCTTTTAAAGCAAGAAGACCGGTAGTTATCTTGGACCAAACTTTTGCATATTTAAACATCATGGCTTTCAATACTGAGTATCTGATTCTCTTGTTTTAAAGAAAATTTCAATAATTCAAACAGGAAGGTAGGATGATGAAATGTACATCCGTACTAAATAATTTCAACATATCAATATATATTAGTTTGTAGAAAAAAAGAAGGTACAATTTGGGCTTTATTGTGCCCTAAAAATTCAATGTTCTTAAAAAGTTATGAAAGTAGCTTTAACAATAGTTGAGTAGATGTATATGATAAATCATTAAAGAATATGGCATGAAGGAGGATCATACTAGAAATATGACATCACTAATTTGGTACATTTCTAAGTTTAAAGCAGAAAAGCCTCAGAATGACTCGATCATTTCTGTGCTTTTTTTCTTTAGAAAACAGTGTCTGCCACTATGCTCGCTTCAATTTTTGGATATATTATGTAAATTGCTTTGAAAAATCACATATCTCAAAATCTTTGTAGGCGACGGTGGCAGAGTATGTTTTCTGAAAGAAAATTCCACTGAAAATTGATGTCTTCTGCAACTTTGTAAGAAAATACGAGAAAATGCACAAGTTAATGACGTCACAATTAGCATTTAGTAGGTCATATAAGAAAAAGATTTGTGTATTCTTACTGCATGTAATTCCTGTTATTCAGAAAGAATGAATTTTAATTTCTTATATTATTTTCATATTTTTGAAAAATACAGAGCTTAATTTGTATTGAAACTCTACCTTGTTCTTTAGCTTCTAAGAAAATTAAAAGATATCTAGCTCCAGGATCATGAAAGATCTTAACCTTAAGTCCAAAATTTTATCTGGTGCTCAAATTTTGTCCTAGTGAAATAGTCCAAAATTTAAATTCATCGTGAAAATGCTGTTATTTTCAAATACTCAATATATATAAATTTCATTCACAGGCACCTGATTAGTTTTCATAAAAAAAAAATACCTATACCTAATAATTAGGTATGGGTATATTTTTTTTTATCAAAAGAAAAATAAGTAAGATTGAAAATATGACCTAAGAGTAAATCTGCTACATGATCTTGGAGCCTGGTATCTAAGCCATTCGAGGGTAAGATGATGTAGGGATTTGAGTGTCTTAAATATACCTAAAATCTACCAGGTATAGCTATTACACGTACCTGAGTATCAACACTGTTGTGTTTTTGATACGGTTTTGAAATATAAGTAAGATTGCTTTTTTTTTCGTTCTTTTTTTTTTTTTTTTAAATCAAAAGCCACTTACTGAAATAGCATCATCGTAAATGTCATCATCCTCATCATCTGACGAGACGTGGTCCTCCTCTATATTCATCTTGGTGCCATTGGAGACATTGGGTTTGACTTGAGAGTAAGGCACGGGAGGTTTGTCTGGCACCGATTTGACGGGCGGGGGCGGAGGAGGTGTTTCCTTAGAGGGGGAGGGAGATCGCTGTAAGATTGGACACAGAGATGTTTACTAAAAATAAACTTAAGTGAGGTAAGAAACGTTTAATTTTTTTTTCCCTAATATTTTATCTTTTACAATAGCAATTCATTCCAGTAAATATCATTGTCTAAATTTTTTTGTCAAAGTTTTAGTTCATAGTTGAAACGAAGATGAACATTGATAAACAACATTCAGAATAAACATACCGAGCATTTAAAAAAAATTAATAGTAAATTTTAAATACTGGTAAAATGAAATTAATAGAAAAAATATAGAAATAGAATCAAAGAAAAAATATGCAAAATGATCATTTCTATATATTTATAAATAATTATTCATGAAACATGCAATTTAAAGGAGTGATAAGTAAATTAAATAATAAAAACTTTCAACATAACGTTACTAACGAGTGAATCGTTACATACTGCCCATGTTAACTTCGGTGTGCTGTGTAGATGATATAATTCTAATTAAATAGTGAATATTTTAATTTTGATAATATTAATAATTTTGACGCAGAAACAAAGATCTAGAAAATGAAGATATTTTGAAATCATTTTTGTTTTTTGAAATGACCTACACCTATATTGTATTGTATATGGTTTACAAGGTTCATTTTTAACGTAAATAAGTGATTTGATAGTTTTGTTTATCAAGGAAGTCTATACTTTATTTTTCAACGTATGCAAGGTTTATTTTTAACATAATACTCGTACAGTAAGTGAATTGATAGTTTTGTTTGTCAAGTAAGCCCATACTTTATTTTTCAACGTCATTGTCATTTGATCAATTAAATAACGAAAACCAAAACTGACAACTTGACTTTATCTTTTCTTGAACTAACCGGTTTAGAAAAAGATGGCGACATGGGTGATTTAGGTTCAGGTGGTGTTGGTTTGGTATTTGAATTATTCGGTTCAGGTTTCTTAACTGGTCGCGGGAAAAAATCAGGCTTTGCTGCCGTTACCGGTTTCTTTAGAGCTGTTGCAACAGAAGCTGCAGATTTTGGAAACGGTTTTGTCTTAGATGATTCCAAGTCTGGAAGGAAAGATGATGGCATGCAAAGAGTAATATATTGTAAAACACGCTGATAACGAAGTGTCCAGGGTTGGGCAGTTTTGCTTCGTTATAAACAAAAATCATTATTAATATATATCCATGAAATCAAAAATATTTTAAAGCCTCAGGGTCCAAGCAATGAAAATGTCTTCTCATTTGACATTAATTCATTGTAAGCATGTTCGTTATAAGCGTGTTTCACTGTATTGGATACAAGATACAGAATAATAAACAATCAGACAATAAAATATTAATTAAAAAAAAATTGTTATTCAAGTTTTCCATAAAGGAGTAGAAACTTCAAAATCTTCTTTTTCTTAACATTTGAAGAGAAAGGAAAATTTCAATACCTCTTAGAATAAAAAAAATGATAGTTTGAGAAACAACCTTCAAGAAATAAGTATAAATAACAGATTCAAAAATATGAAAGGTAAGAAAGTGATATAATTTAAAAAATCAAAAATTTAATTTTAAAAAAAATGTATGCAGAAAAAATATCAAATAAAATTTAAAAAAAAAAAATACATACTAAAGAATTTTCTGTCAAAAACCAATTTAATAACTACATGTTTTATTTTTATTCCAGTATCTTAAAATATTTCCAAAGGGTAAATAGCGATGTTGGAATATAATGATTGTCATCTTTATTTCTAAATAAAGGTGCCTTTTCAGTATCATTACACGAAGAGAATAAACTTAAGTGTATGATGATGATTTACAAGGATAACAACCTATGATCACTAATAGCAAATACGGATCCTAAAAGTAAGTCTTTGACACAATATGTTCATTGTTTCTGATCGGTAAAATATAGATCTCAGGATACATCCAATTACTTTCTGTGGAATTCGGGATTGGGATGTCATATCTAGTTGGAAGGCATCAAAAAATATATATTTAGAACTGGAATATTACTTATTTTCTGTTTAAAATTTTCTTTTTATCAAGCAAATCAAGTGCAACACTCTACAGCCTTTAAACATGATTGCACAATTTCAGACAAATGTGATTCTGTGTCCAGATACGTATTTCATAAAAAATGAAATTATATATATATATATAAATATATATACAACATATCCTTGATAGAGAGGATATTGTCTTAGCATAGGTTATATTTTGTGATGTTATATATAGGTGTGTGAGTATAGGTGAAACCCCAAGGAGCTAAGAGTTCATCATCCATGCTATGCTGGTGTTATAGAGACATGCATTGAGTGCCATAGACACTGACCCTCACGGCCGGGATGGGAGGCGTGTCATGGCTCGGACCAGTTTGCCTCGGAGGTACTGGCACCTCCTTTCTCTGAGGTGAATCAGGTAGGGGTGACAACCTCACAGTTGGTGTTGGAACTTCTGGGAAGGTATGATGATCGCTGTGCTTGGGTTTGAAAGGTATGGGTGATTTTTGAGGTGATTCTGTTTGCTGCTCTTCTTCTGATGGCTTGTGAGGCACAGGAGGGAGTTTTTTGGTTACATTTTCTTGGGAACCTTGTTCCCCTTGGGTACTTTTCAATCCCCATTTGCTCACTGGGGGTTTCATTGGAGTTGGTGGTACTGTTTTCTGTGGCTTATTTCCGGTGTCATTTGGGGGAATATTATTTTTAGCCTTAGATAAAATATTTCTAAAGTCTATTTGCTCTACACCTGATCCTGAAAGAAAATCTGATTATCATTTGTTGGAAGTTATAGAAACATATTGTACAGAGCAATTCTGATACAAATCCTTAATTTACACAGATGAAAATTTGTACATGTACAGCAGAGAGCCAGAAATTCCTGTAAATATTATTATTTTATAAATATATCAATTTTTATATAGCAAACATATTTACAAAAAAACCTGGTTATTATCTGACAAATAAGCAACGTGAGTTTATCGGATCCATCATCTGCTTTTCATCACAAGCACAAATTTTATACTTCTTCCATACAATTTCTTCCTGGTTTTTCTACAGCCCCCTTATTAGGATATCTATACCTCCAATAGAAGGCTTAATTAACATAAAGACCTTTATTCTTTAATCCAGATGCAAAGTAAATTTGCATAAAGCATTGCTACTTGCAGAAACAAAATTCACATTTACTTGATATTAAAGAAAATACAGTTTTGATTCACATATATTTCCAACAAGTTGTACTTTTCTTTTAATTACCATATGAGTGGAAATTTTAGCTAGACACAAATTTAGCGATTTATCATTAAAAAGTGGTAATTTATTTTTAGCGAGATAAAATTTTAGCTATTTAAGAATTCTCACTAAAGAAGCTTTAAGAAATAAAACGCAATCAATTTTAGCGATATTCAATTTTAGCTATCTCAGCTCCCTTGCTGCCAAAATTAAATCTTCACTAAAATTTCTGCTTATAAGGTAATCTATCTATTTTTCCCATCCAAATAAATACAATTTTAAATTGGAAATATTTCCACCAAGTTGTACTTCTTCTTTAACTCATTCAATTCTATTCTTCCATACCTTTCTGTTTGAATTTTTCAAATGCTGATTTGACGCCTCCATCTTCATCGTAAATTTTGTCCGACTCCTTGACTTTCCGTTTGTCTTCCACTGGCAATCCCACTTTCTTGAGCTGAACTCCTTTGATAGCACTGATATCAAAACCCATGGGGCCCCCACCTATAGGGGGTCTGGGGGCTTGTCTAGGTTCAGCAGGAGCTGAAAAATGGGGGATTTGAAATTACATATGACATTTGCAAAAATGAAACCAAAATTTAATTTCAATCACAGCATTTGATTTTTTAGAAAAGTTTTGCAAAATACCTTTCTTTGGAGGTGGAAGGGTCTGAAAGAGATAAAAGTATAAATAAGTAAATGAATTGACAGAGTTATGGTTTAACATACAGACACTAAATTTGTATTGTTAGGGGTCCATTTCTAATATTTGTTTGAATATGTCAATTCATAAAGTAATTCTGGAAAATGTCATAATCTTACCACTTCTTTACCTCCATTTTCCTTGTCGATATATAGCACAAACAATGCTTAGGCAATATGGACATTTAAGGTAAAGATCTAGATAATGAATTTACATTTTTTTCTGGTTTTAGGTTTATTATGATACCATAATTAACCATAATTAACATTATAAAACTCTCTTACTTTTGAGCTAAAATTATGTAAGAAATTTATGAATTTTCGTGACAACAAATTTGAAATGTCAGTAAAGTAATCTAGATACTGTAGGCGTACTTTTTTCCACGGGTCATAATTCCACGGAATCTCAATTTCTGTTTAATCCGAGGGTAGAAAATTATGCGGATTTCTTAGACTGGCACTACAGTTAATTCTCGATAAACCGCCACCTTTTGTAATTTAGAAATCATGGCGGTATAACGAATTTGGCGATGAATTGAATTTTCTATCTTTTAGGAATTAGATGTACAGTTATCGTTCTTGAAAATACCAATTAGCGTTTCTGTTCTTATTTTTACATGTACTTCATGTATCTATAAACATATAACTAAATTTGAAAATACTTCAAGTAATGTTTTATGTAAATTTTGCTAAAACAAAATATTTAGTTATGAAATAAAGACAAGTACATGTGTATGCATGTAAATCTGCGCGTGCGATATTGAATAAAAAAATGCTGGGTCGATCGTCGTGATTTATTGTCTCTAGTATGTAAAATGTGTTCTTGAATAAATTCATTGTTTATGACAGTATTGTTAATGAAACATTCACAATTTTTTTACTTATAATTGTTTTTTAGCAAACTTTGCATTGCTTTTAAAGGCAAAGATAATCAAAATAATACCGTTATCGGTGTTCTTTACAACTGCCGCTTTTGTTGCGAAGCCTTTACTTAATGTTTTTACAAAATTTCACAGTTCATGTTAAAATTATTGTTTACTTAATTGCATGTACCTTAACTGGCTTTGCGTGCTTTACAACAGGATAGCGTCAACCAATTAGCCGCGCTTCACTGACCATATCCACCTGTGGCGGTATTATCGAGATAATTGACACTTAAAAATGAACGTTTGTTTTGAAAACAAGATGGCGGATGGCGGTATGTGAATTTGGCGTTATAAAGAGAATTTTATATAGCAGGAAAAACGTTCTTGGGAAATCATGGCGGTATTGCGAAAATGGCGATGAATCGAATGGCGATAATTCGAGAATTGACTGTATATGCCTTACATTTATAATAAGTATGCTGGGACAAATTTCCGCGGAAAATTTGTAATCACGTACACAGCGTAAATTAATACCACGCGGAAAAAAAGTACTTCTACAGTACCTGAATTATCATTTGATAGAAGAGGCCAAGGAAACATTTATAATTTATGTGAGACCATTACTAATCTGAAAATTTATCTCATTCTTTTGATACTGAAAAAAATTTCCCATACTTACATAACAGCTAGGTTCTTTTAATTTTTTTTGTAATGAAAACAGTTTTTCGATTTTGTAATATGCAATGAAAAATATGCCCTAATACACTAATAACTTTTTTGGTCAAGCTACCATTAAAGAAATTAGCTTCTCAAAATATTATTTAATACATGTTGGCAATACATGTATTTCAGCCAAATTTTGGCAGCTCAGATTAAAACAAATACCTTGATGGTCCCTTACATTTTCTAAATCTTTACCTTAACCTTTTTTGCAAAAAAAAAAGGCTTCAACATCATCATGATCATTACTATTTTCTGCATTCTAGTCATTACTCATTGAAGTAGAAGCACAATGATATATACTGGTTTAGGGGGAGAAGGTACTGATGGAGGGGGAGGGGGCATGGGTCGTCCTGGAATTTGGGGGGCTTGGTTTTTCTCATCCACATCCTCATAAACCTCCTGGGGACCTGCCTCAAATTCATCGTAGGTGTCCTAGTGTAAAACAATAGAATATGGAGATAATGAACTGACATCAAGCTCAAAAGCCCATAAAACAACACAAATACGGAGCAGAAGAAAAGCGGACCTTTAAAAACATCAAATATCAAATATCATGCAGGTGTGAGGTGTCATGAAGGTCAGCATGCAAAAAAAATGTATTTATGAATTTCCCGGTACAAAAATGTACTGTATTCAAAGCAACATGAAGAATACCATATTCAATACAAATAAATCATAAAATTATCTTAGTATCTTGATGAAAATCTCATCAGAAGTATCCTAAGAAAAAAAATTATTGAAAGCACCCTGAAGCAAAACATTGGCATCCTGGAACAAAAAATGGATTATTAGTACAGATGGCAAAGTTTACTGACTAACCCACTAATTAATTGGAAAAAACGTCATTGATAATTATCTTCATAACTAGCTAATGAAATATGGAGATAGCATTAAAGCTTTTAAAAAAAGTATATTCAAACAATACAAATTGGAAGCGAAGCAAGCATGGACCTTCAACACATCAGAGATGGAGTCAGTTGCCATGAAGGAGTAAGCATCCCCTGTCAAAGGATCACGCCCACTGTGTACTCCTTGTCAAGATTGGCCAAATGGAAAAATTTATAGACAATTCAGTGTGTAGATTATGAGTTAAAAATAGTACTAAAAATAGTCAAATGAATATTTTTTTGGTACTTAATACAAATTTTGATCAAATACAGTATTAAATCTAAAAAAGAATTTTTTTTAAATTTTTATAAAATCAGAAAAACTTTTGATATATCATTTAAACATGTTGTCTTTAAAACAAGTTCCCTAATTTATTGTCATTACATTCCTTATAATCAAAGTTTGGTATTTTGAGTTTTAAAAAATATTTTTTTTTCTGTTCTGCTTTAAATATAGAAATTCAGGCATTAAAAAGCTTCCTCTAATATTTTTTTTATCCTCTACTTTTGGCCATGCATTGTTAAGTGACTTTGTAAATCAGTATCTTGTTGCCTACTATACAAAATTAGTATTGCACAAAATCTTGTTACAGTCTAACCTCAACATGTTCAATATCTCCAACACTGATATCTCAAAGTTATTTACAAGTCCCAACCACTTACTCTTTATAAGTATTTTACCATTATTCTTTATAAGTATTCTACCATTATTCTTTATAAGTATTTTTTATCATTATTCCTTCAGTATTTAATCCTTATATATCTTTAATAGTTTTTCATAATCCCACTGAGAGTTCAAGATAAGAAACCTTGACTGTACTATGAAAAAATGAGATTTTCCTTCTTTTTGATATTTATTGTTTAGGATATGTAAAAATAAGAAAAAAAGCCAAACAAATTAAAGTGAGAGTTTTTCCCTCATTTTGATTTTTATTGTCTAGTATATGTAAAAATTAGAAAAAAGCCAAACAAATTAAACTAGAATTTCCTTCTTTTTGATATTTATTGTCTAGTATATGTAAAAATTAGAAAAAAGCCAAACAAATTAAACTTGAGTTTTTCCTTTGTTTTATATTCATTGTCTAGTATATGTAAAAATTAGAAAAAAGCAAAAAAAATTAAACTAGAGTTTTCCTTCTTTTTGATATTTATTGTCTAGTATATGTAAAAATTAGAAAAAAGCCAAACAAATTAAACTAGAGTTTTTCTTCTTTTAGATATTTATTATCTAGTATATGTAAAAATTGGAAAAAAGCCAAACAAATTAAACTACAGTTTTCTTTCTTCTTTATATTCATTGTCTAGTATATGTAAAAATTAGAAAAAAAACAAAAAAATTAAACTAGAGTTTTCCTTCTTTTGATATTTATTGTCTAGTATATGTAAAAATTAGAAAAAAGCCAAAAAAATTAAACTAGAGTTTTCCTTCTTTTCAATATTTATTGTCTATTATATATAAAGATTAGAAAAAAGCCAAACAAATTAAACTAGAGTTTTCCTTCTTTTTGATATTTATTGTAAAGCCAAACAAATTAAACTAGAGTTTTCCTTCTTTTTGATATTTATTGTCTAGTATATGTAAAAATTAGAAAAAAGCCAAACAAATTAAACTAGAGTTTTCCTTCTTTTTGATATTTATTGTCTAGTATATATAAAAATTAGAAAAAAGCCAAACAAATTAAACTCGAGTTTTCCTTCTTTTTGATATTTATTGTAAAGCCAAACAAATTAAACTAGAGTTTTCCTTCTTTTTGATATTTATTGTCTAGTATATGTAAAAATTAGAAAAAAGCCAAACAAATTAAACCAGATTTTTCCTTCTTTTTGATATTTATTGTCTAGTATATGTAAAAATTAGAAAAAAGCCAAACAAATTAAATTAGAGTTTTTCCTTCTTTTTTATATTCATTGTCTAGTATACATAAAAATTAGAAAAAAGCCAAACAAATTAAACTAGTTTTCCTTCTTTTTGGTATTCATTGTCTAGTACAGTTAATGTAAAAATTAGAAAAAAAGCCAAATTAAACTGAGAGTTTTTCCCTCTTTTTGATATTTATTGTCTAGTATATGTAAAAATTAGAAAAAAGCCAAAAAAATTAAACTAGAGTTTTTCCTTCATTTTAATATTTATTGTCAGCAAAACACACCAACCTGTGGAAATTCCTCTTCTGCCATGGAAAATTCATCATAATTTTCTTGCTAAAAAAAGTAATAATAAACATCAAACATTTCACAAATTCATATTTTTGCAGCAATAGTCATTATCTCTTGAATCATCTTGTTAAGATCTCAGTTATTATAATTGTCCCTTGTGATATTATTTTTAATGAAAAATTCCATTCTACACAAATTCCCATCATACAGGTATAGATTGATACAATGCAAACTAACAAAAATGTTCACTCCAGGATCCTTCATGCATGGAAACTTCTATGCCATGAATGATAACTTTTACCCTGCATTATTTTGTCCTAGTGGATGCATGTTTTTTCATGGTTTTGAGGGAATTTGATTTCATGGTAGAAGCATGAGGAGGATTATGGTTTTGACAATCTATTCATATAAAAAAAATCAAAAAATTTTAACCTTAACGAAAAATTTGAATTCACAGATAATTTTTAAGGGGTGCAGTATCCTGAAGTGATCTTTTGTGATTCAGAAAATTTTAACCCAAATGAAAATTTTGAATTCAAAATTGATTTTTTAAAAGGGGATGGAGAGGAAGGGATCCTAAAGTAATTTTTTGTGGTTAAAAAAATATACTGATGTGAAAAAAATGCATATTTACACAAGTGTTGCTTTCCTTTCAGAATGACTAATCAAAATCATCTCTATAAACACATATCATAAAATGATTTCTTTTTCATATTTTTTAAAATTGATTAAATTTTAAAAATTAAGCATAAAATACCTCATCATCATCTTGAATTTCATATGTTTCCTGTGGAGGGATGGGTACAGGGGGTCGCCCTGGCAGCTGAAAATCAATAGAGATCTATCATCAACAAGGAAATATACGAAGATTAACAAGTACCATTCAAAGCCTGTTAGTTTCTTTTTGCAGTTGTTAAAAGCCAGATTAGCTCACACATAAGTTAAAAAGCCTATAATAAGATTATTAAATATTACGCAAAAGTTTGGGGGGGAATACTGATATTAAAACAAAAATACATGTACAAGTGCTCTTCACCACTAGTGTCTCTCATTTTACTCTCTTTATACTTATGTCAAGAATTATGATTAAATTCTAGTTCATGTGTTTTATACAAAATTATAAAATGATTGGTACATGTTTTTAAAAATTGTGAAAACTGAGTGGATTTTAAAAACAAGAGGCCCATGGGCCACATCGCTCACCCGAGCATTGTGGATAGGAAAAAGTAATAATTGGTTTACTATTCAAAAGTTTGAATCCAAAAGTTTGGCCCCGCTCTACCCCCGGGGTCATGATTTGAACAAACTTGAATCTACACTACCTGAGGATGCTTCCATATAAATATGAGCAATTATGGCTTTGCTATTCTTGAGAAGAAGATTTTTAAAGAATTTTCCTATATATTTCTATATAAAACTTTGGTCAGCCATTGTGGCCCCGCCCTACCCCCGGGGGTCATGATTTGAACAAACTTAATTCTACATTACCTGGGGATGCTTCCATATAAATATGAGCAATTATGGCTCTGCTGTTCTTGAAAAGAAGATTTTTAAAGAATTTTCCTATATATTTCTATGTAAAACTTTGGTCGGCCATTTTGACCCCGCCCTACCCCCGGGGGTCACGATTTGAACAAACTTGAATCTACACTACCTGGGGATGCTTCCATATAAATATGAGCAATTATGGCTTTGCTGTTCTTGAGAAGAAAATTTTAAAAGAATTTTCCTATATATTTCTATGTAAAACTTTGGTCAGCCATTGTGGCCCCGCCCCACCCCCCGGGGTCATGATTTGAACAAACTTGAATCTACATTACCTGAGGATGCTTCCATATAAATATGAGCAATTATGGCTCTGCTGTTCTTGAGAAGAAGATTTTTAAAGAATTTTCCTATATATTTCTATATAAAACTTTGGTCGGCCATTGTGGCCCCGCCCTACCCCCTGGGGTCATGATTTGAACAAACTTGAATCTACACTACCTGAGGATGCTTCCATATAAATATGAGAAATCATGACTTTGCTGTTCTTGAGAAGAAGATTTTTAAAGAATTTTCCTATATATTTCTATGTAAACTTTGGTCAGCCATTGTGGCCCCGCCCTACCCCTGGGGGTCATGATTTGAACAAACTTGAATCTACACTACCTGGGGATGCTTCCACATAAATATGAGCAATTATGGCTTTGCTGTTCTTAAGAAGAAGATTTTTAAAGAATTTTCCTATATATTTCTATATAAAACTTTGGTCGGCCATTTTGGCCCTGGCCCTACTACCCCCGGGGGTCATGATTTTAACAAATTTGAATCTACAGTACCTGGGGATGCTTCCATATAGATATGAGCAGTCATGGCTTTGCTGTTCTTGAGAAGAAGATTTTTAAAGAATTTTCCTATATATTTCTATGTAAAACTTTGGTCGGCCATTGTGGCCCCGCCCTACCCCCGGGGGTCATGATTTGAACAAACTTGAATCTACACTACCTGGGGATGCTTCCATATAAATGTGAGCAATTATGGCTCTGCTATTCTTGAGAAGAAGATTTTTAAAGAATTTTCCTATATATTTCTATATAAAACTTTGGTCGACCATTGTGGCCCCGCCCTACCCCCGGGGGACATGATTTGAACAAACTTGAATCTAGACTACCTGAGGATGTTTCCCCATAAGTTTCAACTTTCCTGGCACAGTGGTTCTTAAGAAAGAAGATTTTTAAAACATACCACCAAATTTTCACTAATTCTCAATTATCTCCCCTTGAATAAGGGCATGGCCCTTCATTTGAACAAACTTGAATCCCCTTCACCCAAGGATGCTTTGTGGCAAGTTTGGTCGAAATTGGCCCAGCAGTTCTTGAGAAGAAGTCGAAAATGTGAAAAGTTTACGGACAGACAGACGGACAGACAGACAGACGGACAGACGGATGCCGGACAAAATGTGATCAGAAAAGCTCACTTGAGCCTTCGGCTCAGGTGAGCTAAAAATGAGTTATATCCGAATAAAAAAGCTCTGTTCTGGCTCTGGTCATAAAACTAAGATGAACTCAGTTGATTAAGTCTCACTTTCAACAAAGGAATTAATAATGGATAAGTGAGACTGAGGTCAAAAGTGAGCAAGTTCAACATTATGGCCCTGGGGCCTGATTACAAGATATAACTGCAAATTAGTAAATGCCAACAATGAATATATTTTGAAGCAAAAGAAATGACATGCAAGTAATCCATTCATAATACTAGTAACTGTTATGCAGTATGATTTTTCAAGCAAACTTTATATGAATAATTGTGGAAATTTTTCAAAGTGGGATGAATTCAAATTTACTCATTTTTAAAAAGTATATGTTTTGGGATTGTTTCTTTTCTTTTACTTGCTTTAAGATTTAAATTTATTTCTTTAAGTGAATTTATCCCACTTTAAAATATTCCATAATTCTTGAAGATGTATAGAAACATCTACTGTGGAACCATAGATGTTCTTGGGAATCAATATTTGTGGATTTTGTGGGTTTACCATGACCCACCAATTTACCTCCCAACAAACATTTATTTTTTGAATATATAATTTTGCAATGAATCTAGTTTTTAAACAAGTAACCCACAAAATTATGTCCCAACGAACAAGTAAAATAATGCTTTCCAAAAAATATTGACCCCCATTGAATAAAATGATTCCACAATATTTAAAGAGTGACACCTGCTAAAATGTCATCAAAATACAACATTTAATCATGCACACTTTTCTTTTATATATGGTTAAACAAAATGCTTTTTACAGCACCAGCATATATATATTTCAAAGCAGTAATTCAAAAATTGGGGTTTGGAGAACAATTGATTTCAATTGCAAGCCCTTCTTTATTAATTGTCTAATCATAAATATGGAATTTAGCTCTACAACATTAGTCATAATTATCTAGTGATAAATGTACAAAAAAAAAATCAAAAATGAAAAAAAAAATAGCAAGCTAATCATGACAGTCTACCAATAGCAAAATGAACATATCATTACAACAAGCTTCACTGTAAATGAAGTATTTATGGTTGTGTCTTCTTTTTAGTGCCTTTTGCAAAAGACACCTTCCATTAAATCAATTACATTGTTATTAAATGTGTTGTATGCATATGTATTTTGTTTTTGCTCACATTAATTAAGTTCACAAAGTGCTAAATCAAATCTATACCAATTTGTAAAATCATTTTATGCTTGTTAATAAAAATATCCTACATGCTAAATATATTTCATTTACAGCACTGTGGAATCATTATTGCTCACAAGGGACCAATGTTGATGGATTTCATGAGTCACATTTTTCCACAAATTTCCAGTCCCACAAGCAATTATTTTGTCAGAATACAATGTACTTTGCATTGAATCATATCAGAATAGATGCGTTACCCTCATAATTACGTCCCCACAAACCAACCAAATTTATTTTTAACCCACAGACATTGACCCTCAAGAATTAAAATGATTCCACACTCATGAAGTGCCCATCACCAAAAGCTATTATGTCCGAAACTTTCTACCCTTATACCTTAGGCGGTGCTTTGGAGGGTTGGTCAGAAACATCAGGCTCCATCTCATATATACTCTCCCCTGATTCCTCAGGGGGTGTCTGGAATAGGGTCAGTCATGCATGACAGTACAGTACATAGAAGACAAAGAATAACATAGAACTTACACTATTACATACACTCAAAGAGTGTGCATGCCATTTATAGAGAGTGTAAAGCCTGCGTGCCAACATTAAAACTTGTCCTATCAATGGTGAACATATATAAAAATTCATAAAAATGCGCTAAAGGACACATGTAACATACTTCATCTACTGATAATTTTTCAAGTCTCCGATATTTTTGATTTAATGCATTAGCAGGGGTTTTTTGAAAGATAATCAATCAGTGAACATTTTTGAATGATCCAAAGTAAAATATATAAAAAAAAAAATTCTAAATATATATTCTAAATGTTTCTTTTATCTAAAATTGTTTTCCGTATAAGTTAACATTACTGTATAAGCAAACATTATTTGTAAACAGTTGTCATATATATGTATATTTAGCCCTAATACTAGCAAGGGTGAACATTAATCCTAAAACTGGAGATATAATCAATTAATCATACAGGCCATGGTCACCTTATTCTCATTAAACGGCAAATATAGATTTGCAATTTTGTGTATCAAAAACCATAATTAAAGATGCATGGTGTATTAAATTTTGCAATGTACATGAGACTATTGCAAACAAGTTTATACAGAATAATAGGCTATAACAGACATAAGATATTATGAAGTATACAAAGGCAAGTGTACTTTACACATTATAGTTGTAGTATTATACCGGTACATGTAATATGTGCATAAGGATTACATTGTACCATGCCATGCAAAATAATACAGCATTTCTATACAGTAAAATCTGCTTGTAAAGAAGTCCAGGAGACACAATTTTTTGGCTCCCTGTAACCAAATATCTTTATCATGTAGGTATCCGAAACAAAAGTGATATGATATGAGGAGAGGGAAATGGAGATAACTTCCCTATAAACAAGAATTCTTTATATCAAAGTTCTTTATAACTTTGTTATACTGTACATGTATGCATCAACTACTATGACAACAATTTTTTTTTTCACAATTACCTTTTGAGGGCAACTTTTAACTAGATTTTTTTCTTTTCTTTTGTTTTTTCTTTTCTTAGAGTTTTGAAACATTTTACAAGTTTATCACTATCTATTTTGTTTCTAATCTCCAGTACATGTACCTTGGTGCTAACTGGGTCAGTATGTCATGAAGGAGTCAAGGCTAACTACCTAAAACACACTGAATTACCTGAGGCCGTACAGGTTCCGGTTCTGGTTCCACTTCATACACATCTTGGTCAGGTTCTGGGAGAGGAGGGGGTGGTCTCGTTGACTGAGGGGGTGGGGGTGGAAGTTCCCTCTATAAAAAAAAATATGAAGTATTGTATACTATTGGTGGATTTTTTTCTTAAATAACACATTCTCTGAATCAAAGATTTAAAGTTTAACTCTAAACTAATAAACCAAATAACAATGATAAAATAAAAATAAAGTGCCGCGCCACAGCATGATACGCCCGTCAAAAAATTACAATTTTTTTGAACAGTTTAGGTGCAAGAAAATCACATCAACCTTGATTCTAAGATTTCGATGATTTTTCCATTCCTTAAAATATTTATCCATCCCCTGTGATGTAGGCATCAATTATAATAAATATTACATCACTGATAGATTTCTGTGCTGGTTGTGTTAGACCTTATCAAATGCCCATCATCAAATTAGTCTTAACAACTTAATCTATACCAAATTAATTTTGAAAAGAAAAGGCTGGCCATCAAATGACATATGTTATAAACTGACCAGCAGTTCTTCTGTCTAATCCCCAAAGGGCTGCTTAATCAGAGCGACTGAGACAGCTAGCCTTCCTACATTGAACTCATTAATTAATCTTTAACTGGATGCTTGTCTACTCATTACTACCAAGAGATGAATGGGTCTGCACTATCTACTATAAATTTTTTTTAAAAAATATATAAAATACTCAAAGATTTTTTTTTTTTTTGGTTGAGATTTAATGTCCGACAGGTTTTAATATGTAATTCATATGGACATGTTGATTCAACTCCACCCCATAAAATTAGTTTTTAAATTAATAATATTATATAAT
Source organism: Saccostrea cuccullata (assembly GCF_032062105.1). Classification (NCBI taxonomy): domain Eukaryota; kingdom Metazoa; phylum Mollusca; class Bivalvia; order Ostreida; family Ostreidae; genus Saccostrea; species Saccostrea cuccullata. The sequence goes on from NW_026933387.1 coordinate 57,267, forward strand.
ATCAGATTAGTCTATTATGCAATATTAAATTAGTTTTAATTACTTTTCATCAAATTCATTTCAAAACTTAAGCTAGTCAACAAGAGCTATTTTTAATCAAACAGGCTTACCCATTTGCCCAATTCTCAAGGGATATAGATAACACCAATGCTCTGTCAGTTAGCTCCTCGCACTCAAAACCCATTAATTTCTCTCTAATTTGACATGCAATTTTCTGTTATCAAAATTCTTCTTGACCAGTGCTTGATAATTACACTCATGGGAGACATGGGATTTCTCTAACATACATTATATTTGTTTTAGATTGCTGTCAAGTATATGCTTTAAAAAATAAGTATTTTCT
>NW_026933388.1:0-5759 GCF_032062105.1 Saccostrea cuccullata
AGATTCTAAATCATTAAAATAAAGATGGGGCTTTGGAAGGGTAGATCGAGGGGCACAATATTTGCAAGTAGGGGGTAAATCTGGTAAAGAACTGCATCACCAGTTACTCATGGGCATCTTGAAACTATTCAGATAGAATAAGGCAACGCCATGATTGTCATTAACGTTTTGATCACATAGAAAAATCGGACGGAAGACCTACTCGTTGCTCGCAACGAGTTCTCTTCTAGTTATTATTATTTTTCTTCTCGGGAAAATTTTGTCCGCGAATGATCTTGTAAAGTACACATCCGATTAAGGGGAAACCTTTTTAGGGTAAGTAGGCATGTTATGTAGATTTGCGGAATCAAGGTCATTTTGCGCGCACGTGCTTGCAAGAGCGCGCACGTGCAAAACTTGAAATGACCAATATATAATTGATATAACCGTAACTTTTCTATTTTTAGACGAAATGATTTGAAACTCATAATGTAAGGATATATGAGTAGTATGCACAAGATGACATGGTCAAAATAGCAAGATCGCACGTGCAAGCACGTGCGCTTCGCTCTGATTGGATGAAACTAAAGTCTCAATATCTTTCTTGTTTTTTGATAAAATCATTTGAAAGTTTGAACATAGTCATACATTAGGGAGATGTACAGCCCGAAATAAAAGAAATATCATGAAAGCATGTGCATGCACGTGTGCTTGCAAGAGCTCGCACGTGCAACACGAGAAATGTCCAATATAATTGATACAGACGTAACTATTTAAATAATTGATGATATGCTTTAAAACTCATATTAGAAGTATATATTAGAAGCATAGACAAGATGACATGGTCAAAATAGCAAGATCTCACGCGCATGCACGTGCGCTTCGCTCTGATTGGCTGAAACTAAAGACTCAATATCTTTCTTGTTTTTTGACGAAATCCTTTGAAATTTTAAATATAGGCATGCATTAGGATGTCCAACAATAAGATATATAGCAATTATTTTGAAAACGCGTGCATGCACGTGCGCTGCAATCTGATTGGCTTATGCTTTAAATAGCTATATCTCCCTTGGTTTTCAACCAAACAGGATGGGATTTGGAACATGGATAGATATAATGGACTTCTACAAGAAGACATGGTCACCATGCACATGCATACACGTGCATGTACGTGCGCTGCAATCTGATTGGCTGAAACTTTGAACAGCTATAACTCCCTTGGTTTTCAACCAAACGGGGTGGGGTTTAGAACATAGATAGATGTAATGGACTTCTACAAGAAAGTATGTCGCCATGCTCATGTGAGCACGTGCGTGCACATGAAATGAGTAAAATCAAAAATACACTTGAATTCGCGTATTTTTTTTATACGTTTGGATTAAATACTTTGATATTTAGTATATTAAAATCTATAGATTGTAAAGACAATATAATATGGTCATTACGCACATGCGTTCACATGCGCACGCGTGCAATGCTAAAAATTTGAATGAAATTGGTACACTTCTGGGTAAACGTTGTTAAAGTCTCAAATGCATAGAGTTTGTCTTATTTAATGAAGCTTATAGGGAATATGGCACCAAAAGGGAGTTGGGGAGCGTTTGGGGGACATCTGTAACGGTCCCCGTTACAATTAGCACTAGTTTGAGATGAGATTCATCCGCGGGAAAATTCTTCATAAAAAAGTGGAAGGAAACTGTGCGTGTCATGGATATTTTACTCTTATTAAATTCGAACATCGATGTTATCATAAATTCAATACAGTTACCATAGATTATTTTAATTAAAATTAAGCGTATACGTTGGAACTATTTCTTCTCCGATTACCTTTGCTTAAAAACCCCGGATGAATATTATCGGTACTCCTCTGACTTTATCTGTGTTGAAATTATAACCATATTATGAGAACCAGTTTATATGTAAAATTAGAGAAGGGGAATTCCGTTGTATTTTTATAATCAAAAGAGTTGCGAGTTATGGAACTTGTTTAGTGGCGCTGGAACCGCGATGGAAGTGGATTTACGCTGCCAGAAAGCGCTTTGCGCTGCGCTTAGCGCTTAAAAATGAATAAAAATACATAATTTTTTTTCATAATACTTAATAACCAACTTAATTATTTAAAAAATAAAATAAACATACTTCTTTCAATTTACTTTGCAAAGTATTATTACTAAGTACTATTATAAATGCATAGGCCGAGTCTGCAATAGTCCGACTCCGTAATAGGCCGACTTTGTAATAGTCCGAGTCTGTTATAGTCCGACATCTCTAGTACCCCATATGACTGACATCATACCATTCATCATATTCATACGTCATCATACGATATACTGTAAATAAAATAAAATTGTAAACAAAAAATACTTGTAACGCAATGCATAACAATAAATACCAATAGCAGAGACAATTCGGACTAGAAAATTGGCAGTGCCAAGGCAATTCAGACGAGAAAAAATTCCAGAATATATGCTACATGTATCAATATCAAAGATTATAACCAAAAATAATACATTATATGTTAACGTTCTATATATTACTGAGTATGCATAAATATATCTAACTTTCAAAATTGGTGTTTACAAACGGATATGAGAGTTATTGCCTTTGTGAAACACAGTTTTAGCCTAATGCATTTAACACCTATCCTAAACAACAGATATGCAGACCTATCAATGAGTCTTATAAATAGTTTAAAAATATTGTCTGCAATAATATAAATCTATAAATGTAGTTGTACATAAGAAGTAATGATTATCCAATATGCTCGACTATGTAGACCATTATCAGAGTATAAAAAATACTGATTCATAAATAAAATACAAGAAATGCATACAAATACATATGGGTGTGCTGGTGTTTGAATTATTGGCTTTCCGAATAAGTAGTTTTTTCCCAATTCCAGAGATGCATTGAACAAAAGTACAGACCAGAGAACGATACCTTCCAGCGAAGGTCACTTCTCGTGCAGTACTCAAGAAAATTGTGTGTACCCAAAAATTTGTGATGTAATACACTGACATATAATGGCGCTAAAATTTGAACATGAGTAAAATGGCTATAACATTTGAGATCAGAAAAAATGCCCCTTATTCAGCTTTTAAGAAAGAAAATTGAGAGTAAACATACCTACCTCGAAATACACGTGGGTTTCAGATGTTGACAAACAGCCTACGCACCATCCAGGAAGTTGCATCACGCGCACCTTCAAAAGAGTTTCCTTTAATTTAGAGGCACAATTCTGCTAAAGATATGATATCCCTGGTACACGAGTCCAAAATTAAAATTGTAGACCTAAAAAAAGTTGGCGAAAATGAAAAGAAAGAAAAGAAGAAAAAGAAATTGTCTCTATGTATATGGAACTTCATTTGATTTGATTGGCTATTTTCTTGCGTAAGACCTTTAAGGTAGATCGCGGGTTTGCTGACGTAATAGAATTTGACGTAAAAGGCTAACCGCGTTCAAATTAGCATATAGTAGTAACATGTATGTTTTCTATAATACATGTATCAATACCCGTTTTCTATAGTATACTGTATCCTTTCAAAAGAATTCTATATATCGGTAAAGTAATGTGTAGCGTTTCCGAGCGGTCTAAGTTAATTCCTTCTAGTGTAAAAAAAATCCAATGGCAATATGACTTGGGTATAAAATCATAGGTTTTTTCCTCGTAGTAAAACTGAATAACGTGTTGCAAGTGTTTATTCAATCCAAAGTTAAATAGAATATAATCCAAAGAAAACAAAACAAAATAAATCCAATATATTAATGAATGTGTCTCAGAGCAATCGCCCGATTTTTGTTAATTGTAAATGAAAGAGAGTGATAGGTTGCAGGTGCGCGTCGCAGGCGTTGTAGCCCTGTTTTCCAAGAGTGTAATTTTAGTTAGTTAGAGAGAAAGCGAGTGAGCAAGCATGAATTTATAATTTGTTTGACATTTCTGTTATCGTTGTTTATTGTGCGTGATAGAGTTCTGAGAGATGAAAGTGAGCACTAGATTGATTTGTGTGAGAAAGTGGGCCCTGGGAACATGAGTTAGAGAGAGAAGAACAAGTCACATATTATGGTAACCAGTGATGGATCAGATTATCTTAACTATGTCAACATATACTTTGGAAAATTAACTCTTGGTCAAATACTGTGAAGATGCCACGGAAGAAGAGACAGGAGCCAATTGAGGATGTTATTCCCGAAGCCGCTCCTGAAATTAGACAGTCGTCCAACCTGATAAAACCTACCCCATTCTACGGAAACTCGACGAGGACTTTGATTCGTGGATTAAGAACTTCGATCGTATATCCAGAGTTAATTTCTGGGTCGAACCAAGAAAATGCATAACGATGCCTGCATTCCTGCGAGATCTAGCTGCAGTTTATCCAATCAAATTGCTCTAAACCTATACATTTGGTTCGAGTAATGGCGGCGCCCAGTGTTGACCTGTGCTGTCGTCTGTGCCACGGAATTTTTCCCAAAAAACAAAGTCGAACTGTATTTGGAATAACTTTCGGGGTTTTTGACTAGCTTCTAGAAATTCTAGATTATGTTCCGCGATCGAACGACGAGAGGGACAACTTTGTTTGTATCATTGATTTTCCGCATCCAGTTTTAGCCATATAAAAACATCTTTACCATCACAGATTGCTTTTATTCCGATTACTTGGTTTTCAGTGAGAAACGGCAAGTTAAATCTTTTTTCGATATCCTTTTTCTTTTCCACGTTGAACCATTAAGAAGTTTGTTACGCTCCATCTGATTCATCAGATCTTACCGGTTAATAAGAAAATTACTAGATAATCGAAATGTCTTTTAGAAATGTTTGGGGACATACGGCAATGTGCATTTCCTATTAATTTATTTGTAAAAAAAAATTTATCTGTTACTTTACGTGCCCTTGCGTAGGCATTTATATGACTTGCCTAATCCCCCTAAATTCTATCTATTAATAATTACTTCAATGGGATTACATGTAGTTCTTAAAAAACATATTTAAACAATATGTTAACACGCTAACAATTCATATTGACGTCGTTTTCACGTTACAACGTTGAGTAACAATTCCTGACGTTGCATCTGTGCATGTTTTATTGATGTTGCAAATGCTTCTGTGTATATAAATGGTGAATGTATTTCATGGTGAATGTATTTCATTTATCTCTGATGCAAGAAAGATAGTGAGAGTGTGCAAGATGCATAATTATGTAATTATGAGAAAATTTCATTCAGTCATTGAAATAACTACTTGAAGTGTATATACATAGGTTGTGGACATTATATATATATCAAATTCTAAAATCATCACTTATAAAATAAAATGTTAAGATAAAACGGAAAAATGTAAGAAAAAAAGGGAAAACATGAAATGTGTATGCATGTTAAACTATAAACTATTTTGTTTTTCTATGTGTCTAGTAAGGTCTCTTTATCTATGAATGTGTGATTCTTGTAAGCGATATCAAATTGTTATTATCAGTCCACTACATGTAATTTTATTAGTGTGTCGGGACGCCACACTTAAGAGGGGAGGTATGTCACAGAGCAATTGCCCGATTTTTGTTAATTAATTGTAAATGAAAGAGAGTGTTAGTTGCAGGTGCGCGGCGCAGGCGTTTTAGCCCTGTTTCCCAAGAGTGTAATTTTAGTACGTTAGAGAGAAAGTGAGTGAGAAAGCATGAATTTATAATTTGTTTATTTGTCATTTCTGTTATCGTTTATTGTGCGTGATAGAGGTCTGAGGGATGAAAGTGAGCACTAGATTGATTTGTGTGAGAAAGTGGGCCCTGGGA
>NW_026933389.1:0-56407 GCF_032062105.1 Saccostrea cuccullata
TTTTATACCCCACGTTTGATCAGCGGGAGGGTACATAGTAATCGGGATTTCCGTCTGTCCCTCCGTCCGTCTGTTACGCTTTATCTCTTATCCGCAAATTCTTTTATACTACCGAGAGAAATTTAATGAAACTTTCATAGAATCTTTATTCATATTGTCATTGTGCACCTCCTATGTTACTTTTTTATTCGACACGTATTTTAGGCTTCCCATAGCAAAACATGGACATTGCCATTACATATAGAAGCTTCTGGATAACATTTGATAGGACGAGTTATTCCTCTTTACACATTACCGTTAAACAATATATAGCACCACATTGACATTATGGAAGGCGGGGGTATCATTTAGTGAGCTCATTGCTCACAGTACTTCTAGTTTTTATTAATTTTAGAATATCTCTAGAAGTGTACGAAATTTCGGAATGAGATTTGGTAGAATTGAAGAATGTTTATCTCAAAAGAGATTTAAATAAAAAGTAGAATATTAGAGCACTTGATTAAAAAATATATACTTTATTAGCGAAATCGGTTACCCAGTGTAAGAGTTCCATACCTTTATATTTTTTACAAATAATTTTTAAGCAATATGAGCTGAATGTTTGACATCGATAAAAATATTTCAATTTTGTTATTTACTTTTTCAATGACAGGAAAATAGAACGTTTATAAACTTCTTTTGTTCATATTTGCTTTGGAAGAACTTTTTAAAAACTTCGATTGAAGCAAAACTGAATTATTATCACCCTGTAAAATAATGATTTCTTATATGATACTGTATGTTCGGTTGTACAGAAATATTTCTTCTGAAACCTTTTTAAACTTTATTTTGGTCTTATTGATCATAATGGTTAAATTAACATACAAATTAATCATAATAACACATTTTACCAGCAAAATAAAATTCTCAAAAATGCAGATCATATTGGTTTAAGCGATCCAAAGGCCTATGTGCTACAAATCACATAAAAACCTTTAGTTTTTGTCGCTCAACATTATTCTAACTGTTTTAATCTTGTGTTTGCATTACCGTTGATATAAATATTGAATTATTACTGTGAAGGAAATTCAAAAAGGTTAAAGCTTACCATTCTACTCTGTAAATGAGCCCGGCTCTCTGTACTTCTCAGTACTTTGATTAATTACTAAGGAATAAGAAGTTTATCAGCGCCTAATTGCTCTTTAACATGTTCACGAAAGCTTGATATTAAATTGGAAACAGTCAAATTTAAAAAGCCAGATTCATAACACCTCATCTGGATGCCATTTACAGTATCTGTTCTTTATTCAATGACATTCTAATATTTAAAATCTTAAACATACGTATATATCATTCTCTATATTGTTATCAATTTGAATGATTTACTTAGTATAACATTTTATTACAAAAAATACACTTACTCAAAAGAACATCACTCTTTTGTGAAAATCTTTAAATACTTTATAAAACTCAAACCTATCCAATTAAATATCAAAATTTTCGTTTTAAAATCTAAGTAGCTCTAAATGTTCTTTAGACAATGAAAGTTTCGAAATCATCTGATAATTAATCAGTTTTATGTCATTTATAATTTTTCAAAGAAAGGAATTCAATTCAAAAATGTAAAATTTAAAGTTTCACTTTAATTAGTTGTTGACAAAAGTTTCTGATAATAAGCATGTTTAAATTTATTGGCATTTAAAGATTCATCAGTGTGTAACATTTTATAATTATGGATATTTAATAATGTGTATATTCACCACCACTTTTATACAGTTCTTTCACACGCCTTCTCATACAGTGGACAAGTCGTCGTAGGAGGTTTTGGGGGAACTGTCTCCATTCCTGAATTAAAGCGTCTTTTAATTTTTGTATTTTTTTTCACATCTTGGGGTCGTCTAATAAAGTTTACGACCAAGATTATCCCACACATGACACATGTTCAATGGAATTCATATCTGGGAACAATGCAAACCAAGGCATGATTTCAATGGCTTCTTGGCGAATATAGTGTTGAACAACTCGGGCCCGATGAGGTCTAGCGTTGTAATTCATTAGTACAGGTCGACTTGCTAATGGATGATCATCGAAATGAGGCACAATTAATGGGCTTAGCATGTTGTCTCTGTACTTTTGGGCATTTAAGGTGCCTATGCTGTCTTGCCCATTGTAATCATGCTTCTTTGTGTCTCTGGGATAAGAATGGACGTTCTATTCGCCGACATGGTTGCATCCATTCTTTGTTAAGCCTCCTGTTAACTGTGCTTCTACTGATTTGAGCTTGGGTGTTCCACTTGCTTCTCAGCCTGTTTACAGTGTCAAAAGGGCTCCGTTTAGCAAGATGTTTTAGAAGTCTATCTTCCCTTTTTGTGGTCTTTCGGGGTCTTCCAGATCTTGTCGCTTCGTCCACACATCCAGTTCTTCTCCAGCGCTGTACCAAACACAAAATAGCAGTGTGACTGACATTAAAGTGATCACCAACCCTCCTATACGTCCAGTTCTAACCAGCCTGCCAAAGTTCGGCATCCGATAGTTTCCGACGAGGCATGGTTGCCCAAAACGTGTTACTTTGTTTCCCCATCGGTATAGCTCATGCGAACATTGATGTGAATACAATTGAAAACTGGATTGTTCGAACACGCATTGATACCCTTGAATAAACCGGCGGTTTTATGAGTATATAAACAGAGATATCCAGGTGACATGAAAACAAATTTTAAATAAAGGTCTGATTGACCAGTAAATCTGAATTTATTCAATCAAAATATTTTTTGTTTACTTTCAATTGCCATAACAAAGTCCATATCAGGGGTCCTTAACTTTTGAGCAAATGTATATAAAACCTTATTAAGTGAAAATGGTTTTGATTTTTTTTATTTCATTTTTTTTTTGTTTGTTTTTGTTTTTTTTAGAACAGTTTTAATATCTGTCATGAAGCGAACCCTTGTTTTTACAAATAAGTCTACAAATATTCGATGCTATTCAGTAGACAGCATCGCAGAATCTGATATATGAACCAAATTCTCTGTGGAGTTATCTCTCTTGTCTTTGAAAAACAGTTTGTCTTTTGTGACACGTCAAAAAGCATGAATTAAAGAATTTAAGAGACTGGAAGCAAACCTTTTTTTAACTAATTGAGTCAGTACAATTAACGTTATCAGTTGAATTTTAAAGGATTATATTTAATCATATAACCTTGAGGCATTAGAAAAGGGGGAACGCAGGCGTATACAAACTTGATTTTTTTTTCTACATACATATTAGCACAGGAGTTCGCGTATACCTACCTATCATATATACCGAAATTTTCATTTAGTAAAAAAAATGCGTAATACGTATTATAATAACAAAAGGAGTGCAACCCATTTTTGGTCACCTGGGAACACTTCGCTTAATATCAAGGCTGTCGCCGCACAATGTAATGTTATGTATGACAGGGGAAGGAGGATGTCTCGGATATGTCAAGCACAATAAATCTTGTCAACATGTGCAGCCATTTATTAACTGGTTCTCTAAACTGGTTACAAAATGAAAGCAGCTAGTAAAAGTAAACTTGGCACAGCAAATAAATCCGTAATAAAGTTATGAAAATTACAACTTTTCCTATAACAAAATTTTGATGTAATAAAATTTTAAAGTTCAGTCAATGTCTTTGTTATAATTTCTTATGAAATAATTGGTTCACACATTATAACAACTTTAAACTTGTTAATAAATAATGACTTGGGTAGACTGCCCAGTCATATAAAATGACTAGAAATAATGGGGATTATTCTGGCCCAGTTTACAAACACAAAAATTATTTGCACAAATCATTCATCACTGACTCATCCTTAATCTATTCCTCGAAACGTTTGGGCTTTCGTACTTATCGTCCAGATCGGATACGATAACTTCAAGTAGGATTACGTGGAGATTGTGGTTCCGAAACAATAGCACTCTGAGAGCCTACTGCTGTATCGGATCCCTGTGAACTCTTTGGCTTATTGTCAATGGAAATTGCTTGTTTTGGTTTAAAGTTTTTCTCCTTTGAAATAAGAATGTCCTTCCGGTTTCTACGGCATTCCCCTTCTGGTGTGGTCATCCATTATGATCGGTTTTCGTTCTTCATCACATAACCCGGTTTCCATTCATCTTTGTGTCAGAATCGAACAGCTTGTCCCATAGAAATCTTTGGTTGATCTGGAGCTGAGCGATTGAAATAATATTGTTGTCTCCTTTCCGCTTCCTTTCGATCCTTGACGACGTCTCTGGGTTTCACCGTTTTTGGTCTAAGTTGCCTTTTGGTAACAGGTAATATGGATCTCAACCCTCTGCTCATCAATAACTTAGCTGGTGATTCAATATCCGTTGCTGTGTTCCTGTATTCCAGTATGGCCAAATAAGGGTCACTTCCATCAACTCTCGATTTCTCAAGTAGTTGTTTTACCGTTTGAACTGTCCTCTCTGCAAGTCCGTTAGCTTGTTGATGGTAAGGACTAGAGGTAGTATGCTTGAAGTTCCAATCCTTAGCAAATTGTCTGAATTCCTGTGAAATATACTGAGGCCCATTGTCACTCTTTACTTCATACGGAATGCCATGTCTCGCTAACATGGACTTAAGTCTGTCAATCACAGTTCCACTTCTGGTGTTAGGTAGTTTTGCAACTTCAAAATATCTGGAGTAGTACTCGGTAACAATCCAGTAGTCACTGTTGTGTAGGCTGAACAAATCTGTTCCTACGACTTGCCATGGTCCTTCAGGAATGTTTGTCGAGACAAGAGGTTTCTTAGGATTTTGATTGCACTGTAGAGTCAATGTCTCTATTCGTATTTGGCCAGTATACAATGTTTCTAGCTCGACGCTTGGTTTTCTCCATGCCCATGTGTCCTGTGTGTAATTGTCGCAAGATTTCCGGCTGAATATCTCACGATTCTTTCTCCCTTGAGAACAAGTCCATCTACCACAGTAAGATTTTCTTAATTACAGATTGTAACTGTATATTCTAACTGCAATAATCCTCACAAGATGAAACACACCCTTTAAGTCCGGCTTAATGGTGGCTTATAGGTCCTTAATGGTGGCTTAATGGTTGTCTTTAAGTCACCATTAAGACACCATTAAGCACCTTTAAGTAACATTTACACCACCATTAAGTTACCATTAAGCCAACTCAACGTCCTTAATGGGTGCTTAAATGTAGCTTAATGGTGGCTTACAGGTCCTTAATGGTAACTTTAAGACCACCATTAAGTCACCATTAAGCTACCATTAAGGTAGACTTACAGGTGCTTAATGTCCAAACTCCATTAAGCTACCATTAAGCTACCACTAAGCCACCATTAAGCCAACATTAAGTCACATTACGCAGTCGATAATATTGTTTATATGGGTGAAAAATTATTTTTATAGTGATTTGTTATCAATATTATAAATGTAGAGTTCGCTTATATCTTGATTTGGTAGAAATAATGATAAAGAACGAAATTCAAAATCCAAAATTAAAAAAAAAAGTGCCGCAGTCGGGGCGCGATCCCATGCCCTTAGGGTTGGAAGGCGAACGCCTTATCCATTAGTCTATCGCCGCTCTTGAAAAGGTATTGAAAATATTATATATTTAACTTTTATTTTTTTCAAAATTTGTTTGGACTTGGAAAAGGTATTTACTAGTATTTTATTGAACATTTCCAAAAGTCTTCAATTGATTTATTAATCAAAATAAAAACAATTTTATTTGTGGATCTTAACAAATTAATATATATTTCTACACTGAGTTCGGCTTTTAGATTGATGTAATGTGATTGAGTTCTTCGCTCTGTTATTCGAAAATTTTCGAAATGTAAGCATTAAATCATGATTGAAAATAAATTAATTATAGATAAAACACAAAAGTCTATCATCGAACAAGAAAGAGGAAAAATAGTTTCTACTATTATTTTTAATATACTGCGGATATTAACGGTATCTGTGTCAACAATTTAGTGACAATCCTCGCGTAAGTGTTACCTGGTTAATTACGTTTGCAAAAACTTTTTTTAGAATATCATATTCAGTTTCAATTCTTTTTGTATCATAATGGGTATCAAAATAATTGACTTTTTACGATGAATCTTAATTTTTAATTTGTTATATGCTTGCGTTAAATTTAAATTTTTTAGAAATAATTTATCATTAAAATCTGTCAGCGTACGTTGTGTATGTATAGTTTCCTGTTAGTTAACCGGGGACGGGGGGACTCCTAATTAAGGTCTCTTGTCTGACCAGTCGGTTTACTGTACACTGATCATCTGTTAATCTTACCCCGTTTCTCAATGTGTATACATCTGGTCGGATGTCATGTTTTTAGTCTGATCGGCCGTTCCTCTGAAAATCGATTTTGAAATAACAATCATTGAAGACCTACTAGATTTTGACAGATACTTACCGCTGCATTATTAAAAAAAAATAACGAATTAATTAGAATTATTCATGATGTAAAAGCCATTATAAAGTTTTTCATGGTAAAAGTCAATCTTTGAAAACTAAACATTTGTATACCAGTAGCCCCCCCCCCCCCCCCCCTAAAAAAAGGACAGAGATTTTTTTCATGAGATTATATAGTTATATTCCTGTGAATTCTGTAGCGGAATGTTTCTTTTAACACATGAAATAAAAATACCATTTTGTTTTTAAAAAGTAATTTATATTTTGTGTTCATGAATATAGATAATTTTAAGAACAAATTGATTTTTGGTATGTAAATTTAAGATAATTCACAAGGACTTGCTCACGGTGTGTAATAATTATTCATTTTTAAAAATCATAACACTAAAAATAAAAACAACGCATGTAATAATGATTTATTTAAAAAAAGTAATATACGGTTCTGATACAGGATGTCTTGTTTTATTATCACTGTAAATGATTTCAAGAAAAAAATAGACACCTCGAGCAAGCTACTGTGGCTATTAGCTAACTTTGTTCCCAGCGATCAAGTTTATGCATGTTGACCAAAAATTCGTAGAAAATATGATCGAGACAGAATTATGAGTTGGAGTAGATTTTGCGCAAATGATATTAAAATAACTAAATGTTAGTTAAAGATTCTATATATAAGATGCGTAAAAGTTTTATGAGGGTTGACCATTAAGTCACCATTAAGCTCAGCTTAATGGTGGCTTAATGGTAGCTTAATGAAGTTTGGACATTAAGCACCTGTAAGTTGCAGCTTAATGGTGGCTTAATGGTGGCTTAAAGGAATTAACTTCTTTAAACCACCATTAAGTCACCATTAAGCTACCATTAAGCGATTGCTTAAAGGTGGTCTTTCGTCTTGTGCCTATTCTGAACCAATGATTCGCCGAGTAATTACCGGTATCAGAGAGCATAATTATTGTGCGAGTCTGATATGTATTTTTTTTAATTTTATTCTAGACACAGTACATATAAATATTTATTTATTTTTTAATTATTAACTGACTTAGTATAATCACGCATCTGATATGCACTACATATGAATGCACGATTAAGGAAAAACGATCTTGTATCAACAATTTAAATGAACATGGTTTAAATAAAAATCGCAAGTAGAAACAATCAAGTAATCCATTTATTAAAGTGTGTTTCCTCTAAGCGTAACATAATAATAGTCTATTGACCTTTTTATAATTAATATAATTAGGATTGAAATAGAAACGTTATTGTACATTTTTTTTTGCTGGACACGAGCACGTTATTATTTAATTGTAAGGCATCTTATTAGTTTAAACATCTGTATGCAAAGAATTACCAGTATTAGTTTTTTGGAAATGTGCAACAAATATTTCAAAAGGAAATTGATATAATTTTATTTAATAAAGGGAATAAAAATGTTCTCCTTGAACACGTACAGTAAACATCGTGTTACACGGTGCAGAGAAACGCTGACTTCAAAGACACCGACTTGGTTAGAGGTCCAAGCTAAAGCGTGGACTTGTGGTCCAAGGGGCCCCGTGGTTTTTTTTTAGGATAACTCGTGGCAAGTACTGTATTGTGAAAAGGCCATTGGTTTTCTCTGTACAGTAAAAGTGCATTTTGTTTTGATAAAAATGTCTCCATAATTCGCAGTACAACTAATTGGTCCTTAAAAAGATAACGATTCCATCAACTGAATTGAACTAATCAATAATATTTAAGCGTTTCATTCCATTACCATTAGCCATTTAATTACGAGTAAACTAAATATATCATTTTAGCAAAGAGAACCTATTAAATTATTTTGCATTCATTATTAATGAAGGGAGTAGTATTTCTAAACGACACTTTGTCTACTAAATATCAAAGGAAATGAAGCTAAAATATTACATATCATCTCCCAAATATTAATGTTTAATGGGTTTCTCATACATATTTCAATACACACGGAATTTAAATTAGTTTAGGGAAAAGGGATCGTTAAGAAAAGTCTAAAAATCAATTACTAAATGTTCGATTTTTTTAACTTCAAAAACATTATGTAAAATTGGCGATGTTTAAGAGCAATATTCCGTGACTAATTATACAATTTTAGTATTTTTTTTCATTTAAAGGTCAGACGATACGTTCCTAAAATGTCTGTTATGTATATCTTCATAATATTGTAACCTGTACATTATCTGAGTACTTGATAAATATATTAATTTAATTATTTATAATATAATAATTTTCCTTTAACCTATCTGGGTTATTCTATTTTTTCTTTAATCAAAGAATATACTGTAAACCAACTTTTATTCGCGTGCGAGAAATTTTTGTGATGTTCGCGAGAGCCTCGTCATCGCGAATATTTCTCGCCGCGAACCGGTCTTCAGGGTGTATGTGCCTATTAACAACAGAACAAAAATAGGCTTGATCGCGAAAATTAGTCGTCGCCAACTAGTTTATCGCCGGTAAATCGCGAAATAAAGTCGTCGCGAATAAAAATCGGTTTACAGTATACAAGCGTGGTTAAATTATGACTTGGTAACAAAGTACCGTGTACCTCTAGATTGCCCCAGGTTCCTATTGATGGCGGATAGTAGGAGTTTCCTTCTTATGCAGATCTACACCCCCAGTATCTTGCCTCTATTCCCCGGGTTTCTTGCCACTGGTGCAATGTTTACTAATTTCTTATATTCACCTTTTCTTATTCTAAACCAAATTCTTCTACTGCTTCTTCTTTGGAGCTTTGCATACGACTGACAGACCCTGACACTTTCAGTGCGTTCTTATCTATACACTTTGGTCGAGTCTATTTCAACTCAGACAAAGGGACAGGTTATTCCATTTAACCCTAATTCTTGGTCTCCTTAACGTTTATAGTTACTATAGTTACCACAAATCATTAAAATATATAAAGAAAATACACAATATTCATTACTCTCTGATTTCTAGCGATATTGCTGCGGGAAATTATCAAACTTGGTTTTAATATTTAGTATGCGATTCAAATACAAATTATAAATATCAATAAAAGTTTAAAAAAAAAAAACAACAAGAAATTCACCAGGATTCAGAATAATTTATTGTTAACCATACATCTGGCATGCATCGGACAAAGGGTAATCTAAACAAAAAAATGTCAAAACTTCATCACCATGCTTTGGTATTATTGTAAAAACAATGGAACCCTCTAACGTGTTAAGAATAGTCATTCGTCTGAATAAAATTGAAGAATTTGTTTCCAATCCTATTGCTAGAACATGCCTCTGGGTTTTTTTTCCAATTAGAACTTAGATTTTTGCTTCAATTGGTTTACAGGCTTATATATTTTTAATGTCAAAAGATTCCGACATTTATTTGAGTTAATGTGGAAGCCCCCATCCCCCTCTCAATCTCTCTTCTATCTTTCTTTGAAAAAAACAGACTTTACGAGGGTATTTCCCTTTTTAAAAAGTAGCTTCGTTAGAAAACTAAACAGACTTCTGCTCGATTTCCCTTCATTAATTAAAAGAGGGATATGGAAATAACGAACAGTATTCATTCTCAACGTCCATTTAACAATATACAAAATAAGAGCGGAGCAAACACGGACCTCCGAAACATCAGAGGTGGAATCAGGTGCCATGGAGGAGTGAGCATCCCCTGCCGACCGGTCACACCCGCCGTGTGCTCGTTGTCATAATCAGGAAATAACGGAAAAAATCCGTCGTCAATTCAGTGTATAAATAATGGACTAACAATTGGTATGAAAAACGTCAGTCAGCATTTCATTCAATGATAAATTGTATTTGCTGACAAGGTCATTGTATCGACCATAGAATTTACGAAATGATGACTTTAAACGAGACTGTTGATATTCTTGTTTCATCAACTTGTTTATCAATAATTTACCTCGATTAAGAAATTGTTCATACGTAGAGCATGCTCTTGCGTATCGAATCAACTGAGATATATACAGTATAATTTGTCCAAACCGGCTACCGCCCGTTCCATAAAATTTGGCCGGTTTAGACAGAATCCGGAGTGCAGGAAAAATGCAGGAAAACATTAATTTTGAAAATTTCGTTGTTTATTTACAAGTTCATTATTATACATGATATAAAATATAATTAAATGACGAAACCAATCAATATTTTGGAGTCAAAAAATTATAAAATAGTCTCTTTTGACTTACTGTATTTTCTTGTTTTTCACGAAGATTGAAAGTCGGGTGAAGTGTAAACTAAATCAAAATCTACAGGCACGCATAATATAGGCCTACTATATATCAAGCGAATCATGTTTCGCTTGTCAAAGAGCTCATTCAATGTAAAAAGAGTAATGCACAATTATTTACGATGTGCTAATTATTAGATTGAACTTTTAATTTTTATGTAAAAAATTACGTCTTCCCCCACAGTATTATGGCGCCATTTTGAAATGCGTCCGATTTTCGATCCCGATTTATATATTGATTTGTAAATCGCGTACATATTTATTTTTTTGTTATAATGTTGTAAAAGGATCAAGTTAAAACAAAATTATTATTTTTTAATTGTAATTCAATCATAAACTAGTATTTTTTTTTCAACTGGGCTGTGTCACCGCTGCAATTCACTGAGTTCGTTTCATGGCACTGCTAATGTAAACACAGATTATCAAATCCACCACGAAAGGTGTTAATTGCTTTGAAGTAACTCAGGTGTGGCCGGATTAGAGGAAATAATTACCGTTAATTATGAGCAGTTGGGACCAGTATGGCCGTTCGGAGTACAGAATAGACAGTATCCGGATTACACAGAATTTTTTCTAATGAATTTGTGGAAGAAGTGCATGGGACTAAAATTTATAGACGGAATGGACAAAAATCCGGAGTACACAGAGTCCGGATTAGACAAATTTTACTGTATACTCCGTATGCAGGTGATGAAGGTATATTGCTACATAAGTAAGGGAAGTTGACGATAGAAAAGTTAAAGTCATCACGTTTATCATATAGCTTGGTTGTTAGATTACCATTAGTGTCTTTTTCAAGTAAAATATCCAAGTAAGAAGCAGAAGTGTCAGACTCTGTGGTATCTTTTATCTCAAGCTCACCAGGATATATCGTGTCGACGTAGGAATGGATAAGATTTTGCATAAATTCTGCTTCATATGAATATAAAAATAAGTCTGCTAATAACGGAGAATAATTTGTACCCATTGGAATTCCAATAGATTGTTGGAATACCTGGTCTCCAAAAACCACATAGATATTGTCAATCAGAAACTCAAGCACTTTCTTGATGTCAATTTCAGAGTACTTATGTGTGCAATCAGAATCTGTTTTAACAAAATAATTTTTCAAATGACCAATGACGAGGTAAGTAAATTTACGAGTTCCAATTTTTGTTGAAGAAGCAGCTGTCAATGATATCAAAAAGCCTGGATTTTAATTTGTCGTGGGGAATTGTTGTGTATAAAGTTGAAAAGTCGTAAGTTTTTAAGCTGTTGATTTCTGTAAAGTCTTGTGATTTCAAATTGTCCAAAAGTTCTTTAGAATTTTTAAGTATCCACATCTGATTTACACCACTTCTTGAATATATAGTTGTACAGTACTCTTGAAGTCTTGAAGAATGAATCGAAACACAATTGAACATTGTCTGTTGAGTGCCAATGTGATTTCCTTAATAATAAGTGTAAGGAATAAAGTTATCTCATGAGTCAATAAGAAAACTATAGGCTAATGTTCACTTGTAATACCTCAGCTCTGATGTGCACAAATTTCAAGCATCTGCTATGAGTAGTTGATGAGAAAACTACGACAAAAAATGGCATGTATAAAACGGACAGAGGCACATATTAACAGGAAGTTGAGATAGCATTAGGAAAAAAAAATGAATACCAGAACACGGCATGCCTAACCAAATAGATTGTTGCTGAAAACAAGAGGCCCATGGGCCTTATAGGTCACCTGAGCATCATGCAACAACATTCAAAAGATTAAATTTGGTTCAAGTTTTAAGCTAGATGCTATGGCATCCACAATTTTGAAAGAGGCAACATTGTTTATCATAACTATACACTTAGCAATTGTTTTGTTTGTTTACTTAATACCAATAAGCAGGGTAGGGGAACAAAAAGCATGTCAACTAATCAGTAATATTGAGCAATAATCAGGAGTGCTCCTTAACCACACATTAACTCCTGACCCTAGGTCTACACATTGCACAATTTTTGAAAAGGCACACTTGCTTATCACAAATCTTTGATTAATACCAAGGAGCAGATTTAAAACAATTTATTTTCAGTATATAAGTAGAGCCCCCCCCCCCCCCCCCGATCCTCCCCATTTTGGTATCCCTGACACTGGGGCCTTTAAATTCACATTCCGTGAAGAGGAGCCCATCATAACTATGTAAATAGTTCATCTTCTTATTACCCAGGAGTAGAGAAAAAGAGTTTCATAGATGTAATATATTTTCACCACATAATCATTATAGAGCCACATACTAACACCTTAACCCCTGACCCTGGGGCCATAAAATTCACAATTTTGGTAGAGGCACTCTCCCTCATCTTAACTATGAACTTAATTAGTTTATTTAATACCCAGGAGAAGAGAAGAAGATTTCAAAGAAATAATGCATTTTCACTATTTAATCAATAAACCCCGCCCTAACACCAGAACCCCTGACCCTGGAGCCATGAGTTACACAATTGTGGTAGAGGCATTCTTGCTTATCATAATTATTTACTTTGTTGGTTTATTTAATACCTAGGAGCAGAGTAGAAGATTTTCAAAGATTTAATGCATTTTCACTGTATAATCAATAGAGCCCCGCCCTAACACCAGAACCCCTGACCCTTGGACCATGAACTTAAAATTTTTGGTAGAGGCACTATTGCTCATCATAACTATTTACTTAGTTTATTTTATACTCAGGAAAAGAGTAGAAGATTTTCAAAGAAATAATGCATTTTCACTATATAATCAATAGAGCCCCGCCCTAACACCAGAACCCCTGACCCTGGGGCCATAAAATTCACAATTTTGGTAGAGGCACTATTGCTCATCAAAACAATGAAATAAATTAGTGTTTTAAATACCTAGGAGCAGAGAAGAAGATTTTCAAAGAATTAATGCATTTTCACTAAATTATCAATAGAGCCCCTCCCTAATACCAGAACCCCTAACCCTGGGGACATGAATTTCACAATTTTGGTAAAGGACTCCATGCTGTTTACAACCATACCAACAGTTTGACTGCTTGATGTCTGGAAGTGAAGGAAAAGATTTTAAAAGATTGAACTAATTTTAGTGGTTTTTGCCCCATCCCTCAGGCCCCAGGGGGGCAGGGATCATGAAATTCACAATTTTTGTTCCACTTCACCCACATATGCTATATGCCAAATTTGGTTGAAATGGGTTCAGTGGTTTTAGAGACGAAGTTGAACATGTTTAAATGTTAACGCACGATGCACACCGCACGACGCTCGACGGACGACGACGGACAAAAACAGGTAGAAATAGGTCACCTGAGTTTACTCAAATGACCTAAAAACTGCATATGCAATGAATTGTTGCTCAAAAAACTGCAGCAAAAATTCTCATTGCCTGACGTCACGGCGTCATTCTATATAAGGACTGATATTCGCAAAATCCGAAACTTATAGATTATACCTTAAGAGCTAGATTTTGTACAAGATTATTTACGTAGTAATTCTTTACCTGTAATTTAAAAGAAACGGTTTTCAGGAAAAAAAGAGTGATATTACTGATGCAAAAAACTGTAGTGTTTCCCTAAATCATGTTGCATGGAACGATTTTCCATGTGATTCACCGTTTGAACATGTCCGTGTATCTTTTTTTTTCTGCATTTCTATAATACTGGATCAGTCCATTTATATTCTACGAAAGGGGCTAATCGCTTTTTTCATGCCAAATGTCACTTCTTTCTTCGCGCCTTTTCCTTGGATTGTTCTATTGTAAGACTGGGTGTTTTAACTTCCATGGAATTAAGAGTTTATCCCTATAACCTATTTCAGAAATTCTATCTTCAAATGAATGTTTAGCTCATTCTTTTAAACAGCATATCGTTTAATATACATGCATCGGTAAATGGACATGAAACATAAAAAAAGAGATCTAATTTGTTTCCCGATCCCCCGGTTGGTTTATTCCATAAATGGGCTAGTCCAATAATAACAAGAGGCCCAGGGGCCACATCGCTCACCTGAGCAATTGGCTAGGAAAAAACACAGTTCATATCAGAACTGAAAGTAAACTGAGGGGGGGGGGGGGCGCTTGAATTTTACACCTCCCCCAGGGGGTCGTGATTTGAACAAACTTGAATCTACACTACCTGAGGATGATTCCCTATAAATATAACGAAGCCTGGCTTTGAAGTACTTGAAAAGAAGGTTTTAAAAGGTTTCCCTATATGTTCCTATGTAAAACTTTGATCGGCCATTTTGGCCCCACCCTTCCCCCGGGGGTCATGATTTGAACAAACTTGAATCTACACTACCTGAGGATGATTCCACATGAGTTTCATCTTTCCTGGCCCAGTGGTTCTTGAGAAGAAGATTTTTAAGGAATTTTCCTATATATTCCTATGTAAAACTTTGATCGGCCATTTTGGCCCCACCCTACCCCCGGGGGTCACGATTTGAACAAACTTGAATCTACACTACCTGAGGATGATCCCAAATGAGTTTCATCTTTCCTTGCCCAGTGGTTATTGAGAAGAAGATTTTTAGAGAATTTTCCTATATATTTCTATGTAAAACATTGATCGGCCATTTTGGCCCCACCCTACCCCCGGGGGTCATGATTTGAACAAACTTGAATCTACACTACCTGAGAATAATCCCACATGAGTTTCATCTTTCCTGGCCCAGTGGTTATTGAGAAGAAGATTTTTAAGGAATTTTCCTATACATTCCTATGTAAAACTTTGATCGGCCATTTTGGCCCCACCCTACCCCTGGGGGTCATGATTTGAACAAACGTGAATCTACACTACCTGAGGATGATCCCACATGAGTTTCATCTTTCCTTGCCCAGTGGTTATTGAGAAGAAGATTTTTAAAGATTTTTTCTATATATTCCAATGTAAAATTTTGATCGGCCATTTTGGCCCCATCCTATCCCTGGGGGGCATGATTTGAACAAACTTGAATTTACACTACCTGAGGATGATTCCACGTGAGTTTCATCTTTCCTGGCCCAGTGGTTCTTGAGAAGAAGATTTTTTAAAAATGCCATTAATTTTTCTCTAATTCATAATTATCTCCCCTTGGAAAAGTGCCTGGCCCTTCATTTGAACAAACTTGAATCCCTTCACCCAAGGATACTTTGTACCAAGTTTGGTTGAAATTGGCGCAGTGATTCTTGAGAAGAAGATGAAAATGTGAAAAGTTTACGACGACAACAACGACGACAACAACGACGACAGACAACGGACAAATTTTGATCAGAAAAGCTCACTTGAGCCTTCGGCTCAGGTGAGCTAATAAACTACGTATTTCTACAGCCATGGTCTCCAGATGCATAGACAATTATATGTCCCTGTTTAGATGCACACAATATATGCTGAAAGGAAAAAGAAACGCATAATAAAATTTTTACTAATATTAAAACTATTATGTCCAAAATGTTTTTCCAGTATTGTTATCAAACATTTTAATTCAACTTTAAACAAAAAGTAACCGAAATCTTGTGTGATTTTGACTGATAATTCTTGAGTTGTTGAAATAGATATGTCGATACCCCCCAAAATTAAAATAAAAATTCTCATCATCTCCCGTGCGCATCATTAACACCCATGATTTTCTTGTGCATTGAGTTCACCAGAGCATTTATCTTTCTCAAGGATTATCATTCAAGCCTTCCGGCGGTAGTCTTAATGATTGAAAGTACCTGTATTATTCCAAAGCCAACAAATCCCGCCGCCCAATGAATCCCGCGAATTTTCGATTTAGGATAGAATTTACAGAATCTAGCTGATTTGGTACACTTGAATGATTGTAAGGAAGTCTCGACAAACACTTGCTACATTTTCTCAGCATGAACATGCTAAAAACATTACGCTTATTGCGCGTACGTACGTACGTACGTACGTGCGTACATACGTGCGTAAATTTATCTTTAAATATAAATTTAAAAAAATTCTTTTATATCTTTAGTTCACATCCAATAGCTTACAATGACGTCATATTTTATAGGCAAGTGCAATATTTGGTTCTAACGCGAACATTCCCAAGTACATTTTCATTTGAATATTTGGAATGCAAAATCAACATTTGTGGTAATTTACATAAGATTCAACAAATCAATATTTCGATGAATGAAACATACGGTGTACGTAACCTTAGCCAATCATGTTTGATAGCTCATGTATATATTGATTTTTATATCTGGCGTTTGGTATTCGACATTGCAAATTTCTAAAGATACCCCACAACGTAGCCACTTGCTTTAACCACAAATTACGACATGGGCGCCCTTTGTGCATTTTTTTTTAGTTTTGGATTTTTTTTTTACGTTTGCCAGTCTACCATTATTTCGAGGAAATACGTCGCAAAAATGAACATGGATGATAAGAAATCGAATGAAGACCTTTTAGGAGAGCACAACTCTACATCAGTTATAGAATGTGCAGCACGTTGTCAAAAAGATTGTAGCTTCTATGGGTTTAATCCCGAGATGAAGAAATGCCGTACCCATAAGATGATTTTCCCGTCGGGGATGTCAAATGAGGATGGCTGGAGATACTACTCACATGACTGTATGTAAAACTGTAATTTTTCTTTATTTCATTTGCCACAAATTAGATTAATAATATGATTTTTTCGTCGATTAAATGATTAATTAATTTTAATTAATAGTCTTTTCTTATTTTTTCTATTCACTTCAATTTCTGTTGTCCGCTTCGTGATCGGGAGGCCCGGTTTCGATTCTCGATCGCGGCGCCGCGTCATACCTAAGACGTAAACAAAGGTAGTGACTGTTCCTTCGCCAAGCGCTCGGCACTAGAAGTGAAAGTCACGGGTCTTTCGGATATGACCTTAAAAACGTAGGTCCCGTGTCACGGTAGGCGTTGGCACGACAAAGAACCCTCACTGCTCAATCGCCCTGAGTGCCGAGTATAGGTCTAAATTTGAAGCCCTTCACCGGCATTGGTGACTTCTCCATATGAGTGAAAAATTCTCAAGAGGGACGTTAAACAATATACAATCAATCAATCAATTTCTGTTATAAGAGCATTCTTAACAAAATCTACATTGTAGTTGACTAACTTAGTTTTAATTAACAGATAACCTTAATCCTTTTAGAGAGCTATAATAAAGCATTGAATTCATATTTTTGGCTGTCTTCGGTCCTAAAACACACCTGGCCGTGCTGACAAATTGAATACCGCGCGTTAGCGCGGTATGATAAATTTGTCGGCACGACCAGGTGTGTTATAGGACTGAAGACAGCCAAAAATATGAATTCAATGCTTATATTTACATTCTCTAATTTTCCATCTTCATAATTTCTTATTTCGTTAATCTTTAATGTGATTTTAGCGCCCTTCAAAACTGACGTGGTTAATAGACGTAAGAGCCGCTTGTGACGTCAGATGACATTGCAAAGTTAAATAACGCAAACAAACATTGAGAGGCAAAAAGTGACAAAGTATTTTTAAACGCACATTTGTAGTATTTTTACATTAGTTTAATAGGGTTATAGTTTTAAATTAAATTGAGTCAAAACATTGTACATTTCGTTGTTACTAGATTATGGAAAATGCATGTAGTTCCTTTTGTGTATTCTAACGCGCGGTGACAAGGCTTCGCTTGTGTTATAGAAATTTGAATGTCATGGAATTCTAATGATTTTCATAAGGAAAAATACACGGAATGTAAATATTGTATCTTCTTTTATGTACATGGCATGATTCCAGTATGATTACTATTACTTATTTCTGTATATTGTATATACAAAGTTTGATTATTTTCTATTAGTTATTTCTATGGATTGTAAGTTTTTTTTCTGCTTAAGTCATTCCAATAGACTGTAAGGATCTTCAATCAGATGGATACTTTAATTCAGGAATCTTTGAAATATATCCCTATGGAACCATCACCAGTCCTGTCCAGGCGTACTGCGATATGACCACAATGGGCGGTGGATGGACGGTTTGTTGTTCATTTAATATTAAGACACATTATAGAATTTATTTCACACTCAATGTTTTTGTTGTTTGACAGTATATAGATTGATATGAAATATGAATAATTTTAGTTTATATCATACAAATTGATCACACAACAGTTTTAACAATGGTTTGCTATACGAGTTAATTTTAAAGGCAATCCAAAAGAGAATTACTGGATCCCTAGACTTTAACAGGACCTGGACGGAATATAAAAACGGATTTGGTTCACCGGAAGAGGATGTCTGGATTGGTAAGTGTAAATCGCTTTCAAATAAGAAATTTTATTCCTGCAAAGGTCGAAAAAATACGTCTCAGGTAACAGACTAAAGCGTAATAAAGATCAGAATTTTAGATAAGGTAATATGTGTTCTACGATATTTACATATCATGTTAGATTGATATATCAAAAAAGAGAAAAGAGAAGAGAAGAAAATCGTTAAGCGGCATATTTTTAAGAGACAATTTTTTTTTCATTACTGTCTATAGCTAAGGACAGTAATTTGAGAGTTCATTACGGTATATTCATACTTATAATAGAATTAATTGTATTGCAAAGGGTTTTTCAGCTGATGTCAAATATATCTTAATACAGGAAATGATGTAATCCATCAATTAACAAAAGAAAACACCTCATCCCTGTATGTTTCCATCACTCTCCAGAATGGTACAACGCTTTATGAAACGTACGATTTCTCTGTCTCTAACGAAGCTGGAAAATACCAACTCTTTCTTGCAGGACCTGCCACGGGAACTTTAGGTAAGTGTATTCAAGTTCTTACAATTAGGTTCAAATTACGTTATCGTCATAATCACAGTAAAACTCTGTTAGTACGAACACGAATATTGTGAATTTTCAGATATAGCTAAGTAATCTTGGATCCCAAGCTATATAATTTAAAGGAATTTCTTATACGGATATAACGAATAAGGGATAGAGCAAAGTAATTTCATAGGTCCCATGGACTTCGTTATAACCGAGTTTTACTGTCCACTTTTCTGTATTGACAGGTTATAAAATTATTGAAAAAAGATAAAGATGCGTTTTCATCTTGTATTCTGTGTACGTTCTTGATTCCACGCTAATTAAACTTGTTTAGTTTAAAGTTTGAAAAGCCAAATTCAAATTACCTCAATACGTTTCACATTTACAATACCAATGCTTTATTTAATGAAAATCTAATATTCCAAAACATTTACAGATACATCATATCTTATCTCGTTATAATTTTGAATGATTTACTGCGCATTGCATTTTAAACACTTTAAATATATGGTCTATAACAGCTTTTATTTGTTTACATTTAATAATGTTTTCATATATTTTCAGTGGCGTTTACCTCCAACCCCAGCCCCCCCCCCCCCCCCCAAAAAAAATAAATAAATAAAATAAAAAATAAAATAATAATAATAAAATAAAAAAAAAAAACATTATCATAATTTAAAGGTGTATTACGCCTGGGGTTAGGTGTTATACTAGAAAGTATGCTATAAGTGTAACAAGCCTGCAGTTTATTGTTACAGAACAAAGGATGCCATATGAATTGCTCATTGTTTTGATGTCTTGTTTTTTTAAAGGTACTTGAACACAGATTTGAGGTCAATATGTTCTCTATAATATTACGACTTATATATTTTAATAACATTTCACACAAAAATTAACTAAAAATATTATTCCATTTTTAAGTTAGTGAAACTTCAAATTTTTTGGCGGGTCTGATTGACACATCCTTACACTTTCACAAATTTTAACTTTATTTGTAATCGTCGCCCGCGTGGCGCAGTGGTTAGAGCGTCTGCTCTATAGTCGCGGAGTAAGGAGTCAATCCTTATGGGGTGGGTTCGAATCCCACTGTGGGACGTGGAGACCGGTCCTTCGGATGAGACCGTATAAACCGAGGCCCCGTGTCGCAGTAGGTGCTGGCACCAAAAAGATCCCTCACTGCTCAAAGGCCCTGAGTGCCGAGCATAGGACAAAATTTGTAGCCCTCCACCGGCAAGTGGTGGCGTTTCCGTATTAGTGAAAACTTCTCGAGAGAGACGTTAAACAACATACAATCAATCAATCAATCATTCCTAATCCTTAGAAAAAGTAGCAATCTTGTTGTGTATTAATGAAAAATATAAAAACTTTTATCTAGAAAAATAATTTTATTCAGAGTAGAAATGTTAGAAAGCAAAACTCCTTCACAAGTATCGTCATTCCGAACAACGAGTTGCGTACAGGGTCTAGCAAATCGAGCACACTCTTGTTATGTACACAGTTTTTGTAAACAGTTCTGTTATTGTTGATGTTTATAATTCACCGGGTGCGTTCAGTTAACACAGTCTGCTTACCACAACTGTACAGACTGATAATATATTGCGTGTTTGTTTTGCTTTCGAACATGTCCACTCTGAATTTTCTGGATTATAGTATTAATATTTTTCCTTTATACACAACAAGATTGTCACTTTTCCTAAGGATTAAGAATAAAATGAATTTGTGAAAGTGCAGGGATGTGTCAATCAAACCCGCAAAATTTTGAAATTTTAATATCTTTTAAATGAAATAAGATTTTTAATTAATTTTTATGTGAATTGCTATTAAAATATATAAGTCATAATATAATTCGCAATATTATAGAGAAAATAATAACTATCCCTCTTACAGGAAATACCATGTTAAACAGCGTATCTCAGACGTACTTCAGTATTAAGATTAATATGATGTAAATTATAGTAAATAATAATTATCGCTGTTATTTATCATCTCTTATTCTGCAGGCACCAGTATGATAGACACCGAGGATTCTAAGACCGCCTAGATAAAAATTATCGCTTTTTCCAGCAACTAAAACCGTCTATCTTAGAAGTACCTTACAATTAGATCACGGTAGTTTGCGTACCTATCAATTAAACAGAACTTTTCAGTAAAGAAAAACTCTTATACCTATAAAAATAACACAAGGAATGCAAACGTTGTCCTCGACGCCACTACATGACGTTTCAGGGCGGTCCATTTACCCCCCCCCTTAAAAAAAGTCTTGATTTAACAATCATACACAGTGAACCAGAGCTAAAGATTTTACCATCAGATACATCTACTTGTTTGTCTATTGTGAAAAATAAGTAAAATATATAAAACTTCACCATGCTATATAGGCAATGAATTTTTATTCTTTAACTTCGTGGGGCATGAGACAGACAAGGGTTGTTATTTTTTTTTATATCTGTGGGAGAGTAGGATCCTAACCCAAATTGAGGTATTTTCAATTTTGGAGACGAAATCTTCAACAAGTAGAAACAAGAGATAAAAACAACATCATTGCACAGTTGTACACTTTGAAAATATACTACTTCAGTAAAAAAAAAAAGAATTGGAAAACATACAACATTATTATTACTTATTTAAAATACACTCTAGGTTCATGTGAACTTTCCTGGTCAATATTTCGCTGTTGTTATGACAAGTTAGCAAGATACAGATGCCATTTTATAGGACATGTACTAATACCTATATATATTGAGGAGGTATTCACTAAGTTGATATAGAAGCCGTCAGGAGGTGGGGGTGGGAGAGGAAGGATATATATACTCACCATCAATAGAAACGCAATACCCTTATTTTAGAGTGAAAATTATATACATGTTACAACTATGTACCAAAAAAGTTAGGACATCTTTTACTATGCCAATCATCAAATAAAACAAATAAAACATCCCCCTTCTGGCTATCAGTCATTTTCAGGAAATAAAGGCATCACATCCGGTAAAGAAAGAAGGATTTTAGTACAGTACTTATGATTATCAGCTACAAAACCTTAAAAACTCAAAATATTGATAAAAATTTCATTAAAAATGTTACATTTTGATTTCTGTTAAAAGGGCTAAAGAGCAACTTTCGGTAGTGGAAAGAAATTCATTCAACCGTTAAATAGTTGAAAGTAAAAGTTGTCCTAACTTTTTTGGTACATAGTTAATTTATATAATTTTCAACCTAAAGTGAGGGTGTTGCGTTTCTATTGACGGTGAGTATACTTAGGGATTGATCAAGTGCTGGATTCGTGCCCTAAATTTCAATTCAGCCTTTGGAGGAATAATTATCTACATAATTGATTTATTGACCTGATTACTCAAATTTAGTTCAGGTGCATGTAATACATGCATGAAATTATTAAACACTTGTAATCCATTTAAACACTAGATACTGTTATGAGACCGTGATACCTGCACTACGGTGTTTGCCTTTAAATACATAATCCTTTACTTTAGGATTTCCAAGGAAAAAATCAAAGTAATTTTATAGAATTATTTTACACAGTACATGTTGAGTATAAAATCCTCAGAATCTGTGACTGTGTGACCTTTGGCTCAGAGCCTCTTATGTGCATTTTATATGCTTAATTCATTACCAGTCTGAAAAAAAAAGAATTAAGTTGATGCAATTTAGATTTTGATTTATGTTTTGCCCATAATTAATTTTTTTTAAAATTTACTAATGTCCCCCAGACACCACACAAACACACCACAGGCGTTGGAAGCATATTGGAAGTGGGAGGGGTAATTGAAAGTGGGGGGCTAAACCAACAAAAAAAATCAATGCCTATATAATGTCCATGCTTGCAAAAAATCATTTCATTTATGCGACGGAATCATCCAAGGTATGCCGAATGGGATAGCACATGGTGCAGCAATGTGGCATGTATTCAAATAATTCATTTTGTGTTATAATTGGATTATATTTTATGAAGTTTACAGGACCTATGACAGTAAGTACAAGATTAAGCATCAATTTGGTTGAAATAAACCGAAATGCAAATGATATGGTTTAAGTTCAAAAAGGGTCAAAGAAAATCGCATGCCACAGTAGAAAAATTTCACAACGTAAAGTTATCTCACGTTGTCGATATGACATTCTGTTACTGGTGCAGATCAAATTTTTTTTTCGGGAGAGGGGTTCACACATAAGTAAAAAAAAAAATTTTCCAGCCCAGAATTTCCTGAAAAGCAAAGAAAAAAAACTGAAAACAAACAAATGAAATAAAAACAATGATAGTGGGTCGTGGAATCAATGTTTTCTAAGGAGGAGGATATCCAAAGTCATTTTTATTTGCTTCAGTAAATAGTCTTATATAAATGAGAAAAAAAATTCACAGGGGGGATCAAATATCCCTAACAACTCCCTGTCTCTGAAATTACAATATTGATCTTGTGACTCCAAATAATAGAATTTTCTCGATTTGACAACATACATAATTTGTTTCATGTGCTTATATGATATCTGTTTGGCTGTTTGTCCGCAGAAACTTTAACCTTGCCCATAAGTTTTAAGTAGGATGAGCTATAGATACGGTTTCCTAATTTCATAGGTTAATCCCCTGTAACAAGACCTTTCATTTGGGCATCACCAATTTTGACCTCTTGATCAATAGATCTTGACCTAAATTGGATTTTTACCCATTTTTACAAGAACAATACCAAACTTTTATCTTGGCTTAAACTTTGATTAGTAGGTGCTAGGGCTTTCATGCTTACCATGTGTATATGCTATGAACTTTTAACAGGTTAGTATAAATATATGTGACCTTGACCTTAGAGTTTGACTCACTTGAAGAAACTTTACCCTTGGCAAGTAACTTTTAAACAGGAAGTATTAGAAATTATTATTTCGCATGTGTATTCCTTGTGACAAGAAATTCTTGATACCAACAATTTTAACCCTTTGACATTTGAGTTTGACATACATCTGAAAACCTTTGCCATGAGCTTCCATACGAGGGCATCAGTGATTCACAAACACATTTTGTCTTCATTTTTTAAAATGCTGATGTCTCAATATTAGGGAAAAATTTCCGAGAGAGATGTTTTCATAACAAACAAAGAAATCACTAAATAAAACCATGAGAATGTTGGTCGTACATGTGTCTCTTATTCTCCCTTGAATCAGAAATGATGATATAAATATTTTTAAAATAATTATCTCGAAAGAATAAGCAATTCAGAATGGCAGTATCTGTCATGGCTTTATTTTGTTTAAGATAGGTTATTACATAATAAATCAATGGTATCAAAACAATGGACAATGCTCAAGTATTATTGCAAGTGTCAATGAGTAAGCGCCGATCCTCAATCTGGCATTTGGCGCCTACGGTTTGCAGAAACGGAGCCATATGGTGCTGACAACCCTGGAGGGTAAACAGAAGTTGCCAGCGATGGCTTGATCAAAATCGTCGAGCGGAGAGGATGTGTGTGTAAGCGCATTTATGACTTTGGGCTATTTTGGAAATTTGGTTGAGGACAGGGGAGTTATTGCGCTTAGGCTATTCTTCTTCGATAACTGGCATTTACTGCACATGGCGGTAAATGAAATTATTATAAAAGGTTAAATGGTTGTGCATCTTAAAATTGACTAAGTTCTGTGTTTGAATTAGCTATAAAAGTTCACTGGCTTTATTTTACTACTCAAAACACCTTGATTAACTGTTTTCAATTATACTGTTTTCTAAAATTTTAATTTTTTTTTTTCAAAAATGGAAACATGTCATACATTTTCAGCTTATCAAAAAATTGCATGAAAAAAGCTTTTTAAGTACTGTAACTTGTGAATTATACATTTTAGCTTTTTTGAGCTTTTCTGGTTTCCTTATCACATTACGTCTGTCGTCTGGAAACATTTTACATTTTAAACTTCACTAGAGCCACTGGGCCAATTTTAACCAATTCACATAGAAATATGTACATTTGTATTTCAGTCTGTCCATCTGTCACAATAAATTTAACCTTGGTCATCACGGTCATATCTATTGATTGCGAAAAGACAAGGCATTCATATTAAACAAACGTTTTAGTATTTACCTGTGACATTGGCATGGTTTTTTTTATATCTACGACCTTGAAGTTTGACCTACCTGCAAGAAAATAACATTGTTTTAAATTCATCATTTTCAAAGAGAAAAGTTAGGGCATTCATATTATACATGCATGTACATTAAATGTCATTATTTTAAATTCATCATTTTGAAAGAGAAAAGTTAGGGCATTCATATTATACATGCATGTACATTATTAGCTGTGATAAGACCTTGAAGCTTGACCTATTTTTCAATACTATTGCAGTTGCTTATAACTTTTGAATAAGAGGAGATATGACTTTCACATTTGACATGTACATTACTCGTTAGAATACAAGAGGTTTCCCAGTATGCCATGATTTTTTGATTCCGAAACCTTACTGCAAATCTACAAGACACCACCAACCATCTCCAAAAAAGAGGATTAGGCCACTGAGAAAAACGTGGAAGGAGTTCAGGGAGGACAGGGGTTTTTGTATAAAAAAAAAACGTCATTTGTCGACCCCAATTTGATCCCCCGGGAAAAAATCAAAATTCCGAAACCTTACTGTACATCTACATGACACCACCAACCATCTCCCAAAAGAGGATTATGCTACTGAGAAAAAAGAAGGAGGAGTTCATAGAAGACGGGGCTTTTTGCATAAAAAACGTCATTTTCTACCCCCATATAACCCCCCCCCCCCCCGCGGACAAAATCAAAATTCCGAAACCTTACTGCACATCTACATGACACCACAAAGCATCTCCCAAAAGAGGATTAGGCTACTGAGTAAGATAAAGGGGGATTTCAGAGAAGACGTGGCTTTTGCATAAAAACGTCATTTTCCAACCCCAATTTGACCCACGCGGCAAAATAAAAATCCCGAAATCTTACTGAACATCTGCATAACACCAGCAACCATCTTCTTAAAGAGGATTAGGCTACTGAGGAAAGTGTAGGAGGAGATCAGGGAAGGCGGGAGTTTTTGCATAGCAATCGTCATTTTTCGACCCCCATTTCACCCCCCTCCCAGGAGGGGGGGGGGGGGGCAAAAACAAAATTTCTAAACCTTACAGCACATCTACATGACACCATAAACAATCTCTCAAAAGAGGATTAGGCTACTGAGTAAAATGAAGGGGGTTTCAAGGAAGATGGGGCTTTTTGCATAAAAATCGTCATTTTTCTACCACTACTTCACCCCACGGTTCAAAATCAGAATTCCGAAACCTTACTGAACATCTACATGACACTACCAACCATCTCACAAAGGTTTTTTAAGCTAATGTGAAAAATGTAGGAGGAGTTCAGGGAAGTAAAATGTGACATGAGTAACAACAATATACCGAACTTTCTTCAGAAAGTGCAGGTATATTAATGTACTAGAGTAAAAGACCCTCACACTTTATATGCATTATTCTATCGCTATGGGAATAAAAGAGTGTCCAAGGCACATGTTATGTACCATAAGGAGATATAATAATGAAAATCAATTCAGAATGTGTTTTTCTATGATTGATTAAAAAAGAGAAAAAAAAATCTTTTTTTAATCAGTAAAATGCATCATACAGTAAGTCAGTATATGCAGTATTACTCTAGTATGTTCCCCCTTGCCTCTCGCTCTTTATCCACAACCCCATATATGCAATCCCGTCCCCTCCCCGTTTTAAATTTTATTAAATATCTACTGACTTGTCTCTGGTTTCTTTTCGCATATGTTCTCTATCATCTAGAATAGCATTTTTTTTGCTCACTTCAGACAGTTTTGTTCCTTTTGAGTGAATGGACCGCCCGAGACGTCACGTAATGGCGTCGGGAACAGCGAATATATTTGAGCGAAGTCGTAGAAAAACATCACCACTGCTGCTGTAAAACATGCTTTAAAAGCATATGCATCAAGAGGTAAAACAGTGGTCCCGTCCGAAAATATTGATTTGTCTTTTATGATTTTCGATTGACAGTTGATTGTGCGGTGGCCTCGATATTAAGCGAGGGGTTCCCCGGTTACATAAAGTGCGTTGCACTCCTTTTTTATTATTATAGGTATTATGTATTTTACAAGTTACTGAAAATGTCGGTAAAATTAATAGGTATGCGTACTCCTGTAATTAGATAGAAGGTATATCAATCAATTATCTTTGTGATTCCCTTTACAGGTGATGCTTTGTTAGACACACAGGATTTGATAACGTGACCGACCCACATCAATCCCCATTGAAGTTTATGTACTTGTTATTTATTTCTTGATAAATGTGATATTAGTTGTTTGAAATAAGAATGATGTGATTTGATGAAATGACCATGTAAAAAATTTAATTGATAACTGTAGGCGACAGTATGATAGACACCGGGGATTCAACAAAAGATTTGTCAGGGATGTACTTCTCCACTATGGACAGAGACCACGACAGATGGGGTGATGATAACTGTGCTGTAAGATGGGGAGGAGGAGGAGGCTGGTGGTATAACTCCTGTAAACGATGCTCCCTTAACGGTCCCTGGTCCCAAAATTCGAGGGGTAATTCCTGGTATACTGCAGTTAGGGATCCTCAAGAGATAAAAGAAACTCTCATGATGATAAAACCTCACTGAAAACTTTATATGATGAGTTCATGACGTGGTTTATATTATTGTTCTTTAAGTTGTTTGTGAAGTAACAACATTCAGTCCATTTTGAAATTTTCTTTGATGTCTGTGACGTGTTGGACACGTCTCTTATACTGTAATGCACATAAAATATTAAATATATTATGAATGGGGATGACGTAATTATTCTAATCATAAAAGATTTATCGGTGTTATATAACGAAGTAATAAAGTTATTATCAAATATATATGTTATATAATAAAGTGAAGCTTGTTTTTATTATTTTATTATTTTGTTATGGATTTCTTCCTATATTCTTATTTTGAAATAAAGTTATAGGAATATTATCTAATAAATTTATTATCAAGTCTTTTTACGTAATAATGTTTTTATCTATTTTTTATGCTGATGTATTGTGTGGTACTGTTCCGTGTATTATCTCCTATCATTATGTCGTTGTATTAAAACTTGTACACTGGTATAACCCATTAAAAAAGATTAACAATGAAACTGCTCATATCATTTATCATAACGATTTAAGAATTAATCACTCAGTGAAATGCCGACTGACTCTTTTCATACTTATTGTTAGTCCATTAATAATACACGGAATTGTAACGGATTTTTCCGTTATTTACCGATCATGACAAGGAGCACATCTCGTGTTTGAACGGTCAGCAGGGGATACTCACTCCTCCATGGCATCTGATCCTACATGTACCTCTGATGTTTCGGAGGTCCTAGTCTGCTCTGCGACTATTTCGTATTGTTTTATGGACTTTGATAATGAATATTATTACCTTAACCACTATATGCATAGTAAATAGAAATGTTGAACTGTTTCAAGATTTATTTATAGCTATATTTTTGCGTAATCATGAAACAGTCGAATTGTTTACTAGGTCACAGAATGAACTGTTGAAAGCGGCATCGTGATATTCAAGCGTTTTGATGATCACGATATCACTATTTACCTGTTATATAACTAATGAAACTTGAATAAAACACACAAACAATCAATAATTCAATTTGTTAAGTATTACTTTAAATAATTAAATATTAATTAATCTTTATATTTTGTGTTCAGCTGATGAATAGACTAGTATATGAATAAACAGTTGTTAAGGACCCTCTCCACACAAGGGGATTTTTTTTTTTTTTTTGGACATGAAGAAAAAAATATATTGTATAAAGGAGTTAATATTGAGCCTATCTATTTATTTTTCACTGTATGGTGCGTGGCATTTACCCCCGGGAAAAATGTTCAAAGACAACACAGTATCACTGAATAGAAATAACTATTAATTACTTAAATAGAGAAAATACATGTAAATAACATGATCTGTTAATTTATCTTGGCCTTTTAAAATGCTAAGAATACAAAAAAACAAAGAAATAATTACAAATTGAGTAATATATTGTATTTTTTTAATTTTTTTTAGAATTTAGATCTAAGGGCAGATGTCGCCCGCGTGGCGCAGTGGTTAGAGCGTCTGCTCTATAGTCGCGAAGTAAGGAGTAAAAATCCTTACGTCGCGGGTTCGAATCCCACTGTGGGACGTGGAGACCGGTCCTTCGGATGAGACCGTAGAAACCTAGGTCCCGTGTTGCAGTAGGTGCTGGCACGAAAAAGATCCCTCCCTGCTCAATGGCCCTGAGTGCCGAGTATAGGACAAAATTAGCAGCTCTCCACCAGCAAGAGGTGGCGTCTCCATATGAGTGAACAATTCTCGAGAGGGACGTTAAACAATATACAATCAGTCAATCACTTTAATCTTCAATTATAATCTCGTATTTTTCGTTTATTTATTAACTATACACGCCATATAAAGCTATAGATATTAAAAACCTAAACAAAAACACACACACACACATCCTGTACACAAGCACTCCTCAGTTTTGCTAGTAATCCCCCCCCCCCGAACTTTCAAAAACTTCGTCTGAGCACTAGGGTCTCCCGAATACTTCTTAAAATAGTACAATACAGTCGGGCTAATCTAGGGAAATATTTTATAAATAAATATTGTATAGAAGTAACTTAAAAGTATATATTAATATCATGTTCGAACCTTGGTCAGATACGTTCAAACCATGGTAAAATTCGTTCAATAAATTAATCGTCTAGTTACTCGGAACTAAAATCTATTTTTGTTATATATTTACACTTGATTAAGCCCGAAAGGTTAAAAAAAACCTTTCACATTGACAGTAATGCCCTAGACAATTGACATTCGGAACAACAGCTTATTGCTTGCAAGCAAATCAAGAATCGTCAGAACCATGGTCAGTTTGCCCTATCACTGGGGACTCCGAAACAGAATCAAGAGTGTTCATCATAATGTGACGGTCGGAATTTTCTCGTTAACAATTCACACAAGAATATGTAAATGGGATAATTCTGCTTGGAATTATGCTCCAGAGGATTGATAAAGTACTTCGTAGCTGCAGATTAAATGTGCGTGCATGTCTACATGTACATACGGCTTGTATGGTGAATAAATGTTCAACTTCACATCATTTCTCGATTTCAGTTTGAGTTTGTCAACATGTGTCCAATTTCGATGGGACGCACTAAAAACCGGATATACTAAAGACCTGATATTTAATTATTTTAAATTAAATGATAATATTGAGTACTTTAAATGACTTCTTTAAAGACTTTTTAAGTATGATGTATTATGCTATACAAAAATTCATTTGTTTGGAATATTTACTGACAATTATGAATCAGGTCAAATCAGGTTTTTAGTATATCAGATCTTCAGTACCTTCACATTTCCCACAATGCCGCGCGTTGTTTACAAACAGGCCCCGAAAAATACAAGTGTCGCAACAGAATTAATTTCTGCTATATATTCTTACCAAAAAATGCGCAAGTTTGAGTAGATGTAACTAATTCAAAACAAACTTCTGAGACGTTTCCTTTTCAGATCTTGTAAAACCATTCTTTATAAAGATTTTAGTACCAAAAAATACATAGCCATCCAGCACGTCACGCAAGTTTGTTTCGGTCGAAGTCGAGCAGGTGCTTGAAAATCTAGTCCAGGGTCTAATCACTCCCCACTCTTGACAGTGTATATAGAAAAATCAGCACGCCCTAAATTTTAATAAATCTGGTCAATAAAGGAAGTTTACATGTTGTTTTTCATCTCATAAAAAAATCAGCTCCAGTCTCGTATCAAAATGCTCGAATCGGAAGGAAAAATTCCGGGATTATTTTGCGTCATCCATGAATTTACGTGAAGCAAAGTGTAATACTGTTATGACACCTGCATTAAAATGCAGAAAAATCATTTTGATTTCACCTTTTGAAGGAAGCGGAAGATTCTAATAATAATAATAATAATTTTTGTCTTCTATTGGTTGGATTGCTAAAAAATAGCTTCATTTCTGACATCCTTTTTAGCCTATGAGTGCACATAAATGTTAAAAAAAAATGTATTGGAAATATTTTCCATGTAAAATCTTCTACAAAATGAAAATCAATTATGCCTATATGAATAGCATTCTATAATGTTGATTTTAAGAGGGCCATAAATAACTCATATTTATATATATAGTCATTTGAAATCAGAAATATTTCTTTCTTATTTGCAAACACTGATAATGAAGATGTCTGGAAGTAGACTAAGAATAAATAGTACTTTATCTTTTAACTTATTACAGTGGAACCTGTTTAATCCGACAGGTGGGTAATACTCTTAACTGTGAGTTAAGTCATACGATTTCATTTATCTCGCCTCTGATGTTTCGGAGGTCCGTGTTTGCTCTGCTCCTATTTTGTATTGTTTCACCGATTCGATATTGAATACTGTTCGTTATCTCCATATCCTTCTTCTATATATGACCGTTCACGGTAGCGCAGTCGGTAGAGCGCTCGCTCCGTGATTGGGAGGTCGTGAGTTCGTATCTCGGCCGCGACTGACCTAAGTCGGTAAAAAAATGGATAGCAACTGTTCATTCGCCATGCGCTCGCCACTTTGAAGTGAAAGTTACGGGTCCTTCGGATGAGACCTTAAAAACCGAAGCCCAGTGTCTGCGGCAGGTGCTCAATGGCCCTGAGTGCCGAGTAAAGGTTAAAATTTGAAGCCCTTCACCGGCATACGGTGACGTCTCCATACGAGTGAAAAATTCTCAAGAGGGACGTTAAACAATACACAATCAATCATTCAATTTTCTATATATGTCGATCATCTTTACACTCTCCAATGTTACAAACCTCGTTCATTGCGACACAAACATGTGTAATTTGTCTCCCCGTGCATGCTGGATAAGACTAGGACCAGATCCATGGAATAAAATATTTTTAAGATATTAATTAAAGTAGGTGTATTTGATGAGAATGTCTTGTAGCAAAATGCATCTAAGAGTATGCTTCTCTGAAAACATCCCAACATCTTTTTTTCATGCCTAATGCATTTTTAATGGGTGAGCAAATAATATTCGTGTTTCTTTTATACAAAAACTGCTTTAATGGATGTTGTTGTTCATGAAAAAAATACGCTTTGCATTTGACGTCATAGATACTAACTATATTTTTTCACAATTTCATGTTTAGATATAGCTTTTATTTTACTTGTGGCAAATGATCAAAATTTAGATTTTTTTCTGCTTTTAATGCACAAGATACGTAATTAAACCATCCAATTCAATTCAATAGTTTATTCTCTTCAACTGCACAACAGCATAGAGAAAATACAAACATAAATTATGTACAGTACAATACAATACAGCATGCGTGAGAAAAATAAAATAAACGATGAAAAATGACTGTCATAAATCAAGCAACCAACTCTCTCAATAATACACCCAATAGATTTACATAGTATAACTAGTTGAATTTTATTATTTTTGATTAAATAATGTTCGGACTCAAAACTTTAGTATTTGTATAGTATACATTAACCTGGACGGGAAACTCTCTTATTAACTATAGTAATGAATTTACAAAGGTTATTGATAACGGATACTTTTTTACATGAAAATAAATTTGAAAACTTGAAAGCACTTGGTCGAGTTGTATATGTTGACGGGATTAACAGTTTTCTCTATCATTTAGAGCTGGACACGACATAATATAATGGAATTCGTCTCCAATATCATTATTACATAAAGTACATAGTCTTTGGTTTGAGGGTATATTACTCCATCGGCCTATTTCTATGGGTAATTAATGATTACTGGTTCTAAATATTGCAATGTAATTATAGTATTAGTTGACACATCGATATTTAAATACTGCCTAGATGTAAAATTACTGTTAGAGAACAATTTATAAATTTTGCCCTTACTCGATGCATCACAATTTGAATTCCAATTTTGTACGAATTGATCAATAAGTGTTTGCTTCATTATATTTAACAACCATTTTTCATTTTCTACATTTTGAGACATCCAGATATAATTCAAACCACATTCTTGTAAAATATTTTGTATATATTCAATCCATTTAGAACTACAATTAACATTGTTGTACATTGATGAACTGTAAAAAAAATATATAAAATGTGACATAATTTTGTTTCTTTACATTTCAACAGTTTTACCCAAAATTTTATCATTCTCATTTTAATACTAACACTCAGTGGATATCTACCAAGCTCGCCATAAACCATATAGTTTGGAGTAGATGTCTTAAGATGAAGTATAAGTTTACAAAATTTTAATTGAAGTTTCTCAATAATGTTTACATCAATAATGTTTACATTTTTAGATCCCCATATCTCGCAACCATAAAGAAGGATAGGTATAACCATTTTATCAACCATATCATTTTGACAATCAATGGACAAATTCAATTCTCGTGCTTTATTTTATTATGGCCTACATAACTCTGGTTGTTCTTTGCACAGTATATTTTCTTGTACTATAAAATGATCCAGTTCTTGAAAAAAAACACTCCTAAATATTTAAATTCTTTTACAATTTCAATCTCATTATTATTGTAAGTAAATACTACATTAGAAGATTGCCTGCCCTTACCAAAACTCAAAATTTTTGTTTTATCAACATTCACATGTAATTTCTATTTTTCACAATATTTTTGAAAGCAATTAAGTTGATATTGAAGATCTTCCTTAGTTTCAGACATCAATACAGTATCATCTGCATAGAGCATGATCATAATTCTTACGTATACATCTAACTTTTGTTCAATTTCTTCAGACAAATTTTTTAATCCAATAACATTTTTTTCTATTAAGAATTCTTCTAAGTCATTTAGATACAAAGCAAAGAGAAAAGGAGACAAATTTCAACCCTGGCGAACTCCATTTCGACAAGGAAAATATTCAGAAAAATCATTGTTATGAGATATTCTAGACTTACAATCATTATACATATCAAAAATAACTTTAAAGCATTTTCCCGTTATATGGTATTAAATAAGCTTTTTCCACAATCCTACTAGCCATACTTTATCAAATGCAGCTTTAAAATCAATAAAGGCACAATATAATTTCTTTTTCTTAAATAATGTCAGTTCTA
Organism: Saccostrea cuccullata; assembly: GCF_032062105.1. NCBI lineage: Eukaryota > Metazoa > Mollusca > Bivalvia > Ostreida > Ostreidae > Saccostrea > Saccostrea cuccullata. Next base: position 34,430 of record NW_026933389.1, read on the forward strand.
TCAATGAATGAAGTACAAACATGTTATCAATGGTAGAGTAATTTGCCCTAAAGCCGCTCTGGTTTTCCTTAATAAGGTCAATATTATCTGCATATGTGGTCATTCTTCTACACAATACAGATGTAAAAACTTTTCCAAGACAACTTAACAACGTTATACGACGATAGTTTTGTGGATCGCTATAACTACCTTTTTTTCTTATAGATTGGTTTTATATTTCCAGCTAACCATGCCTCTGGGACAATACCTGTATCAAATACTAGATTAAACAATTTTACATACAGTGACACCATAACGTTAATAGATGACTTAATGTACTCATTTATAACAGTATCAGGTCCAAAGACCTTTATCCTGCCTCTGATGAAAATCTTGAAATTTCGTTGGTTGATAGCTATACTGTATTAAGCAATGCTATGCTGTCTACCCACCTAACATTGCAAATGTGCCCCCCCCCCTCCACCTGAACTACGCGTACCTACCACATATTAAAACAGTATGCCCCCTCCACTTGCAATACTGAACAGATTGGTTGTTTTCATTTGAACACACAAAGAATCTAATAACTGACCTCATTAAAACATTAAACGACATCAAAATGTAAACAATTGTTAAAGCACTATTTGCTAACCAAGAAAAAAAAATTAAAAGTAATCTTCGACAGGATTAATTCGTTATGTAGATACTTAGAGGGGTAGTACGGAAATATGTGAAATAGGTGGGCGAGGCCAATATTTTTTTTTTCAAGGACCACACATATTTCCGTATTACCCCTCTAAGTGTCTTCAAGAGTTATAATATCGATACTGTATTTTTTTTCAAGTTTATTTCAAAACATAGACTTAGGCCAAAAATTACTATGCATAAAATACGTTTTATTTTAACATAAAAGTTTCAATGTTGTGCGTGGGCATTGTCATAAGCGAAAAACAAAATGAAAAAAAAAATATATTTACATTGATTAGTATTCACGTGCGGTGCGTAGCAGCATGGTGGCTTATCGAGGCCGAGTCTTATTATTTCTGCCCTGGGGATTTTGAATTATTTTTGATAATTCATTTCTACTGTAATGAACACTATGAACAATTTCTAAAACGAGGTAAATTATTGACAAGCAAGTTGATGAAACAAGAATATCAGCCGTCTCGTTTAAAGTCATTATTTTGTAAGTGTTCTGGTCGATACAATGACCTTGTCAGCAAATACAATTTATCATTGAGTCAAATGCTGACTGACGTTCTTCATATTAATTGTCACTCCATTATTTATACACTGAATTGAAGACGGATTTTCCGCTATTTCCTGATCATGACAAGGAGCACACGGTGGGTGTGACCGGTTAGCAGGGGATGTTCATTCCTCCATGGCACCTGATCCCACCTCTGATGTGTCAGAGGTCCGCGTTTGTTCTGCTCTTATTTTGTATTGTTTTATGAACTTTGATATTGAATACTGTTCGTTATCTCCATATCCATCATTTATTGTTTTAAGATTAAAAAATCGAATGTTTACAATCCCAATTTCTTAGGAGGGCATGTCAAAAGTTTTCAAATTTTACTATCGGAACCTATAGGGATTTTGCAGCATTGTTAAAGCTTGAATAAGGTGGCGGGGCCTAATTTATACCGGAAAAGTTAACTGTGACGTCAAACAAAAATATGACTTTTATGTATTTCTCATTATACCTGAAAATAAAATAGTTCGCAACTTTTAACTGTATTAGCATAATGAACAACAATAAAACTTATCAATGCATTTTAAAAACTTGCTAGTTAAATCCCATGTAGCTTGTTATAGACAAAGCACTGATCGCGATGAACTTATAAACGCGACGTCATTTTTGTAAAAATGAAGTATGTCATGTGCTGTGAGAGGCAAATCGAGGAATTTTTTTAACAATGAAAAATGCGTTTTATTATTACACGGAATATTATTTATCAGGTTTTAAATAGTCGATTAATACCAATGTATATATCCTTTGTTTAGTCCGATAATTCATTAACTATCAAGAGAATGTATTTTTATTAATTATGTCGTGTTTTATGTGCAGGTTACGTATATTTTACAATGAGATGCCTCATAAAATCGTACTTTCGCAAGGGCATACACTTAATAGATCTTAACCATTTTTTGAATATAGATAAAGGGTATTTTTCTTAACTTGAAACCGCCGAAATATGGCTGAAAAGTTGCCGACTCGGCGTTAATCAATATACAATCAATCAATCTTAACTTGAAAAGTGCTGCTGCTTTCTTGAGATCGAGGGCGTGATTTTATAAGTACATTGTATATAAAATATTTGGTAAAAGTCATAAACATATTTCGGCTTTGGCTTATTTACCTGAAAATTTAACTATTGAAACGCAAATTCTATTCAAAGCAGCAGCACTTTTCAGAAACTACAAAGTATGCAGAAACAATAAAGAGCTTGAAAGTTTAATTTCAACTAGGGTATGCCCTTGCGATATTGAAATTTGTTCATGACCTACACTGAGTACACGAACTATGCATTCATCACGTGACTGTCCATCGATGGGACCAAACTTCATACAGTACAGAGTGGGATATACTATGCTATTTCCATAAGTATATGAGTTCTGTGATAATAAAACAGCTTAATTAAAAAATTTCAATTTTAAAAAGGTCCCCCTTTTTGCACGTCTATTTTCTTTTAATTTCTCACATTAGGCCTTAACAGTGCTGCGTTGCTGGAAAAGCGCCGAATTATCACATTTTTAGCTCTACTGGTAATAGACCAGAAGAGCTTATGCAATAGTAATGCGTCCGGCGTCCGTCTCCCTGTAAACAATTTTTCAAAATGCTACTCCTCCTACAGTTTTGGTCTGATTTCTATATAACTTGGCACACAAGTAGACTACACTATGATACAAAATTCTATTTATCGGCTTTTTATTTCGATGAACGATGTTGCCATGGTAATTAAAAATAAAAAATTCTGTGAAATATTTTCAAAATGCTACTCCTTCTACAGTTTTGGTCTGATTTCCATATAACTTGGCACACAAGTAGACTACACTATGATACATAATTCTGTATATCGTTTTTAGATTTCGATGAACGGTGTTGCCGTGGTTACTAAAAATAGAAATGTCTGTAAAATTGTTTCAAAATGCTACTCCTCCTACAGTTTTGGTCTGATTTCAATATTACTTGGCACACAAGTAGACTACACTAAGAACATAAAGAGACTTTATCAAGGATCATTATTCTATTTATTGCTGTTGTAGTTTCAATTCCTAACTACTAAAGTACTTTTCTCTTCCTTTGCTATAAATACAAACCAGTAGAACTTCAGTCTCGACAGAGACTTTTGGTTTCCATATACGTTGTATTTTTGACCAAGGGATTTCTTTTTCATTGAAGTAGATAAAAGTTATTGTAAAAAGTAAAAAAAAATTGCAAAATTTAAAGATCCCCATCTAGGTTGGTCTATGAATTTATTATTAAGTTTATTTATTCAAAGTTCAATACCTATTAAATTGCCATATACGATATAAATACATCTCAGTGCTGATGAATTATCGGCTCATATGATTTTTTTCGGTAAAAATAGCATTTTTTAAATTGATGGTATGTTTCTTTGAATGTTCTGTTATCAGTTTTTAGTATAATATCCATGGACGTCTTAAACAAACAAGCGCGTCATGTTTCATATTTCAGTGCCAAGCATTGCTTACAAAATCCGGAAATGGTGACGTCATTAAAGCCATTTCAGCGTTTTCACCCTCATTATTGTCTCAAAATCATAATTTCAGACCAGGAGGAGTTATAAATAATATTTATTTTGTATTAAGATCAAAATATTTGGCAATAGTGTAATGTCACACAAATGACTGCATGAAATTTAAAAGCTGTGCAAAGTCATGTGAACTCGAATTAGACTCGGCCTCGTTGAAGGTATCAACAACTTACTTGAAAAAAAACAACGATTTTATATTATGCAATCTCAATACCACAAACCTATCCTTTTGTGTCTAAAGTCAACAGCATATTTTTATTTGACGTCATACTTTCATCATTCAAACTTTCTTCAATCGAAGGCCCCGTGGGGATCCAGGTTAGAATAGGTCCTCAGTACCACCTTGCTTGTCGTAAAAGGCGACTAAATCGGGCGGTCCTTCGGATGAGACCGTATAAACCGAGGCCCCGTGTCACAGCAGGTGTGGCACGATAAAGATCCCTCCCTGCTCAAAGGCCGTAAATGCCGAGCATAGGCCTAAATTTGCAGCCCTTCATCGGCAATGGTGACGTCTCCAAATCAGTGAAATATTCTGGAGAGGGACGTTTAACAATATACAATCAATCAATCATCACTCAAACAGCTCGGGTAAATCTGTTTTGTCGGAATGTTCCGAAGCTTTGAATGTCGATTCCGATGCATGGGATGTGATTCTTTTTATTGCTGTGCTTTCTTCTTATTTACTCTCTTTCTTTATTGAACTGAGGATATGCAGTGCAAGTGTAACTTATTTATAGTTTTTTTTTAAATACAAAGCTTCGCTCGCCCCAATTGGCACACAGTAAAACATGTTTTAAAAAAAAAATGTTCATTTTTCAGCGGTTTGCGTACTCGGTAATCGCTGAATGGCATGTAGCCAACTATCTTACACAATTTTAAACGACACCAAAAACATTCATAAGGCGCTACTTATCGACAACGGAAACTTCAACAAAGTGTTACCTATTATTTGTTTACTATTATTCGCCGTTATACGCCATCTGGTGAGAGACTGACAAAATGCCGTGAAAGAAGTGTGCAAAATCAAATTCCTCTGAACCCCCCCCCCTCCCCCGCGATGAAAAAAAATATAAGACACTCAAACAAATAAACTATTTCTTAAAATCATATTTTTTCTTTCAATATTCTTGCAGTTCTTTATGTGTGTTATTCAAACAGCTTGCTTGATACATATATTGATATACCTGGATTTGTGTACATGGACTGTGTGATACATTTACGTTCTTAAAACTACTGGTTCTTGGTTTCCGATATCTTCATAATCTTGCGGGTCAAACAAATAATTTCGCAATTATTATAAAAAATACAAATACTTCATTCTGTAATCATTATTAATTCTCTCTGCATATTTTCATTTATTAATTTGGGTTTTAAAAATGTTTTGATTTCTATCGCCATGTGTAAAGTTCTCTACATCGATCAGAGAATGCACCCTCGCCTCACTGCTCCATGTGCTCAGACAATAGGGATACATTGTAGATCGCAATGCATGCATATATTTTCTAATCGTACATTATTTTCTTTCAAAATTTAAAGCATTTTTTGTATTATACAGTATGATATTAAATTTTATTTTTTGAGATTTAATTAAGCATTGAATATTATACAGCTGTTAAACATAACTTACACATATTTCCCCTTATTACGTCACAGGATTTTTATATCATTGGCAGCTGCTTTTTCAATAAAAATCAAACATGTACAATTACTTTGCTTCCCTGGTTCATTGCAACATTATTCTGTTCAATGTTACTCTAAAGGTGACTTTGAAAAGATGATGGAGATAATGTGTGATTTTGGAGACCAGGTCTTATTGCAGTCTATCTGGATTTTCATAGATACCATTTACACCCTGTTGCAAGCAGATTTATTTTTGTGTTCATTTAAAGCAGAATTAAAATTTGAAACTTCACACAAGAAAAAATACATACTTGCTGTGACCTTCAACTCAATTATACATTGTGAAATGGGTTGGTTCAATCTGTACAGTAAACATGCATTTCGTTTTGATAAAAATGTCTCTATAATTACATGTAGCAGTACAATTAATTAGTCATAACGCTTCTATGTAACGATTGAACCAATCAATAATATTTAAGTGTTTCACTCCATTTCCATTACCCATTTAAGTACGAGTAAACTAAAATAAATCATTTTCGCAAAGAGAATATATTAATTTATTTTGAGTTCATTTTAAATGAAGGGAAAAGTGTGTTTTTAAGGACACCTTGTCTGCTAGATATTAAAGAAAATGAACCCAAAGTATTACATATCATCTTCCGACTAACATATTTTAATAGGTTTCTCATACATATTTCAAAACACAAGGAATTTAAATGATTTAAGGGAAAAGGGATCGTCAATAAAATTCTCAAAATGAATTACCAAATGTTTGAGTTTTTTTTTTACTTCAAAACGTTATGTAAAAGGTAGTTTTCCTCTTGAATAGTTTAATAACTGTTGTTAAGGGGGCCAACATTTCGTGACTTATTTTGCAATTTCATCTTTTTTTATTTTAAGTTTCTAAAATAAACATAAAATAGATCCTTCTCCACAAATGGTTAGGGTAAGTAATTTTAGATAAATAAAAAATGATTTTCAGGAGTATCTCAAGGCACACCAATTAAAAACATAGAAATAAAATATTTACATAGTTTATGCTGTTTGTAAAGAAAGATGTCTTTTTGATGATCTTTGGTATAATGTGAGTCCCAAAGTTCTTCTATCTAGTGATCAGTAAGGCGAGCTAATGAAGACAAACTATAAATGACAAAGTCACTTTGAAACTGTCAACACTTAGAGAACTCCGATTTTTCAACTCATTTGTGTGATTTTTATGACTGTTCTTTTGAATAATAATCCACTCGATGGAACAAACATAAAAAAAGACCTTGACACATTTTGAATAGACCAAATGTCTCAAATGGATGTTAAGATCTCACAATAAGCGAATATTGAGACGAGTATGTTTAACATCTATCCTTTCTATAAACAGTAACAGAGAGGAAGGCGGGTATGTTAAGGAAGCATATAAGTCATTTTTTAGGAAATTTAGACTTTTTGAAGAAAATTAAGTTTGATAATTTACCAAAACCGCAGATATACGTAAACTATTACGCAGTACAGTTAAGGCAACACATGAAAAAAATATGGTAATGAGGTCATAATGAGGTCTGACGTCATGACAGTTGCTCCGCCCTGATTAATCCTTATAAGGAAATAGAGCTCAAAATAACTATTTACCGATATTTGCAAGAATTTGTAGCAAACCTCAATATTTTCATTTTTAAATCAATACTTATTAGTGATTTTCTCTTACATAGAATAGCATATCTATAAAATAATTCACTTTTTATGTGCCGCTTGGCTGCATTCGGCTTTAGCCAAACGCTTGCACTCGATGACACGGAGTGTTGTTTACATCTACAAACGTGGCGACATCAGCTGAGATATGCAGTGGATTTTAATGCAATAACCGGGAATCTTAAGAGAAAATAGGGATAAGATAAGAGACAAGGCATTGTTTAACCCTATTACGAGAATATGAGAACATTATTTCGGAAGATAATGGAAGACTGAGACGATCATCATCCAGCTCCCTATTTCTATCTCTGCAGTACATTTAGCCCAGGTATGTATGCGCATGTTTTTGCAATATCTAGATATTTTATGGAAAAAACCGATAGCGAGTGTGTACATGATCATTTTCACGTATTACATGTATCACAGTCAGTGAAAACCTACTGCAGTGTATTGCGATTGTGTGTATATTATGCCCCCCCCCCCCCCAGCACCAGTTCCAACATACACATACAAAGTTGCACACTTTTTATATTAGAATTTTTTATGTAATTGTACCATAAACATACGGTACAGAGTTCTTGTCAATTCGCTTATATTCTTTGAGACATTATGTGTAGTAATGGGGATCAACTGTGACAACAGTAATACAGATTTACACTAAATTAAATTTGAAATTTCATTGTTTCAGTAAATGAGTTGACAATGATTTACTGAACATGTTAGGTTGTTTTCTTTCAGTATACAAACATGCTACATAACATATTAATAAAATATTATCTGTATCATTACGTTGAAAACAAAACCTACAGATTAAATCTATGTTTGTAAATTTATAGAATTTCTAAATTAATGGGGGAAATAAAATATTTTTTTAGTTTGATTGCATGTCAAGTCAATGAAATTCTGTAATTTATACATTATTTTTGTTTAAATTATATGATATATAAAACTTCTACTATTGTAGCTAGCTGTCAAGAGTTCCAGGCTTGAGGATGAATAAATAAAAATCCGTTCCATTTCTCCACAGGGTATGTATACTTCTAAAGCATTTCATATTTTTAAGCATGCAGGTGTGATTATATTTATTTTTCATTTTGGTAAAAATGAAAGAATGTTTTTTTTCATATACTAATTACTTTGTCTAGTAAATGTCAGAGGTTTTAATTTCCCAGAAAAGTTTTGTAACACAACTTTGTTTCTATTCAATATCTTGTATATCATGATTTGTTTTGTGTATGTAATGTCATTTTATTCTACAATGTATTTCATTTTAGTAATCTCATAGCATTATAATGTGTTGCAGCTATTCCCAAAGAATTGGATCGATGAATTCATTCAGGCAGCAAGTTAATCCATCATTTACTGAAAATGGTATGCTCCATGATATTAGCTATTATAAACCAAGCAATATTCCTGGCAAAATCATAAAATATAGCAGTAAAATTGCATTTAATTTATTCTTCAATTAATCATGCATTCAATGCTCCATGTTTTAATACATTGTTTTGAATTAAATTTAATTTTAAACACCAATTTACTCTCAATAATGGTATGTATACATGTATATCCTGACTTTCTCATACTTGTATTTTCAGAATTGACTTCATCCACAAGAACATGAAGTGATGGAAATAATTTGCACCTGCTCAGTATTCCTTATAAAGTCTACCTATGAATTTGAAAAGCTGTTTATGAAATAAATTTTCTTGATCAATAAATTATGCTTTGACTTTTTCATACATTTACTTATACTGTATAATTATTGAAAAGGCTATTAAGATTTGGAAATCTCAACTTGCATATGTTTTGTGTGGTGGGTGTCAATCTCGATCAAGATATTATTTCCAGCATGTACATAGTGTTAATTTGTTTTTCTATAAAAGGAACTGATTCAAAACAGGTACATGTAAGGGGACCACCATTTTATTCTGAAGGAGAGGGGTGGTTGGCATGTTTTCCCAAGTCATTTTTTTGAAAATAATATTTATTTCCAATAAGATGAAGGACAGATTATTTATTTTCCTCTTCACTGAAAAAATGTCTGGCAAGCAAAAAAAAAAAAAAAAACAAAAAAAAAAAAAACCTCTAATTCATAAGAGGTGAGCGCTGGTCTGGGGCAGATTATTTACTTCTTATCCAGTCCGGGACATATGTATTTTCAACATTTTCGAGAATTGCCCCCCTCCCCTCCTCTTTCGGAATGAAATGGTAGTCTTCTTACCAAATACAGGAATATTAATGCTATCCACTTAGTTCTTAAAACGTACAACTTAAATTCATTAGGAGTTGAAGGTTTAAGTGAAAGCCATCATGATACAATCTCGTATGCAAAAATAAAATGAAACAAAACCAAAACATGTTCTTATGTGTACACAAGTGTATGTACAGTAGTGAGAGAGTTGTATAGTTATCGAATTAAATGTTGCATTGATGGAGCCTATCAATTGACTATTTAAAATTATAATTGAATAATTCCATTTTTGTTAACAATCGGCGTTTTGGATTATATGCTGCAGCAAATTTACACTACGTGTAGCTGCATGATATTGTGTGTTGACACATATTTGAGGAAATGCGGAAGGTCTGAAAGACGTCTTTTAGCATACATCATTCATATATTGTATAGAGAACGAAGTCACAAAATAGAAGGAACAAATGTTCAGGATGTTTTATGTATACCGTTTAATTTAGTAAAAAATCCCAGGGCAGTTCGCAAGTTTATTTTTTTTATTTATTTAAAATCTATGAGGTAAACAAACTACATCAAGTACTAAAGAATTATCTCACATGCTGGGTCGGCGATGCGTTTGAAATCTTTATTTAGATTGACTGTACCAAAATGTCAGTTTTTAATCAAAAGGTTCAAGGGCAAGGCGACAATCTAAATAGTAGGTTTATGTTTGAAATTATTCGTTTTACTGTATAGTTTTCAAAAAGTGATGCTCATTTCTTTGTTATCCTTTAGGTAATTTATAATTATCTATGAAATTAAGAAAATACCCTATTTTTCATATGCTACTGTCTGTTTTAGCTGAATAACTTAAATATATCGGAAAACTAACTGAATGAGCATTGTTTTTGCAAAAGTATAGATACATAGCGACAGTTTAAAACACTGTGCAGTTATTTTTTTGTTTGCCTTGCCCTTGAACTTTTTGGATAAATTTGACAATTCATTTGTTGACCTAAAATCGGAGCCCACGTGACTTAAGAGGGTCACATGATGACAAAAAATACCGATGTGAATAGCGATGGACATACTCTTTAAGATAACATAAAGCTATTTTAATTAGAATGTCTTGCCGAAAATTAAACAATTTAACATTAAGTGTATCATTTTCGGTGACTTTTTACAGAAAATGTTGCCTTAACTGTACTGCGTATTATCTAATGCATAAAGATAAAAGAGTGTCTAAAGCAATGACGTGCACCACCACCACGGCATCACGTGACTTTTATTTATGGTGAAATTTTCCTTAATAAAAAAGCTAACAGAACAACAATACCCCGGAGTTTGATCATTTCTTTGAGTAAAAAATGTTATTGAAAAAAATCTATTTTGCCTAAAAAGTACTGCTAGAATCCAACTGTCCCGTTAGTAAAATAATTATTCCACAAATTTGCACAAAACCTTACCCGATGTTTTGATTTTTTTTACATATGAACCCTGATTTTTCATAAAACCATGCTTAACTCGGGATTCTATCAGTACTTTTCAACTATTTTAGGAGACAAATTTCCATATGTACAAATTTTATGTTTTGAAATATTCAGCTTATTGTTGTTCTGTTGCATTATTTTTGTCACAAATGACAGAAGAAAGGCCGACCGGGATACGTATATAGCTGACTGTCTTCGAAAGAGAATAAAATCGATGAAAATAAATTAGCAAACCTGTGTTATTAACTGAACTCCATATGAATATCACAAAATATTAACAATATTTGCTGTTAAACTCCATTTTACGTATCTTTGTACATGCCGTATTAGCCAAATTCTCTGTACACGGCAAGATCAATCCCCAAGTTACTTGATGTACACATATGACGTCATCGGTGGTAGATTTTGATCAAAATGACAGAATACAGTATTACAAAATAACAGCATTTTATTTTTGTTAATGTTTACATGTGTCTATTCATTTTCTAGAGTAAACTTACATCTCTAAATACCAATATTACAAAAACTTGTGTTTTAAAATTGACGTCATCTCGCCTACTATGACGTCATAATGTAGTCAAGGTGGAATATTTTGTATGCTTCCTTATTCTCCCTGCGAAAAAAAGAATTAGAAGCATTTCTTTGCATAAGTCCGAGCATGAACTGCATTCCCTTTGTTGATAAGGCTGAATATTTTCATTTTATGTAAGAAGAATGGAATTTGATTCTGAAAATGGTATTCAAACTTATGCCTCTAAATTCTTTCATGCTATGGATATTCCTAGAAATAGTATGTCTTTGTTTTTAAATTTTTTTATACTAACTTGCAATTTCTACCTATCCTGGATATCTCAACTTCAAAAAAAAAATTAAAAAAAAAAAAAAAAAAAAAAACATAAAAAAATCTAGCGGGTTCATTTAAATGTTCCGCCGTGTTCTTTCTTTACTCCTAACTAAAAAATTAGTAGTGAAACAGATACTTTAAGAGTACTGAAAATATTTATAAAGTGGTGAGAAGCGGATGTGGATCGATAGAAATTTATCAAACTTTAAGAAATTTTGAAATTACATTTTTTCCAAATAAATAACATCAAAACGTTACACTTTTCAACTTTTTTTACAACCAATCCCCACGATTAATTAAAGACCTGGAATTTCATATAATTGGCTGCTGCTTTTTCGATAAAAACGAAACTCGTACATTTGCTTTGCTTCACTGTTAACTTGCAACATTATTCTGTTTAGATTTACCCTCAAGTTGACTTTCAAATGGTGCTGTTCAGATTATCTGTGGTTTTGAAGACCAGGTCTTAAAACAGTCTGTCTAAATTTTCATAGATACCAATTAGGCCCCGTTACAAGTAGATTTATTTTTGTATTCAGAAAAAATGTATAAAGCAGAATTGAAATCAAAAACTTAACATGAGAAGGAATAAATAATAGCTATTTCAATTCATTTGCAGATTAAATATATTGAAATGGGCTTGAAATAAAAGATAAAACTGAGTCTGACATATTTGATCTACGTATTGGTATTTTACTAGAAAAAGACGTAAAGTGTAATCTATAACCATGGTTAATATAATGACTTTACTTTTAAATCCTCAACATATGGGGGCAGTTGATTTGATGTGCAAAAGCATGTTCTGCGTATGAACAGTTTATAAAACGAGGTACGTTATTTACAACTTATTGTTAGCTTAAGGCAATCAATTGCACATTACACTACGGAATTTTGAGTAATTTCCTGATTATGACAAGCAACACACGGCAGGTTTCACCGTTTGGCAGGGGATGCTTACTCCTCCAAGACACCGGTGTAAAGTTGAATATTGACCCGAGATGAGAATTGACCCGGGGTCATTTTAAACATTGAATTTTGAACTGGGATGTTTTTTCTCTGTTGAAAATTGAGAGCAAAAGTCGTTGAATTTATACCCGGGGTCATTTTTCGACAGTTTGTTTTTTTTTTTATACATGATGACCTCAACAAGTAGAAATTTGATCCTGTTGAATATTGATCCCACTTCAGAGTTTTAACATTTTTTTTTGATTAGAAGTTGGTTTGCGGTATTTATTAGTATCTCTATATTTATATTTTGGTTTCATTTTTGTCCTTTTCAAGAGTAATATATAGAAATAAACCTAACATCCAGTGTATGTATCTACATTTTGATCAGTACATGATTTCAGTTATCTTCAAGCATGACAATTCATTTTTTGACAATACTTTTAAAATCCATAGCATCCATAAATAACTACAAAAGTATGATAGAGCATGAAAAAAATCCTAGTGTATATACAGTGAACCCTATATATATTGTTCATGTGGGCAGAACATCCCATCTAGTCAAATTCAGTATAAAAATTAGCAAAACTAACAACCTAAAAAATTAGAATAAAACACACCGGCCAAAATGAATCTAATGATACCGGTATGACATATTTATGAAACACATCAATATAGTGTTTACTTCTTCATTGAGGTAAATTTCAGGATAAATAAACAATTTTTTGCAGGGATGCAAACGTCAAGTCACAACAATTAGGAACATAGATGCAGGTTTTTACATGGTTTAAGCTGTTTGTAAAAAAAAAATATCGTGGATGTTTAATAGAATGTGAGTCCCACTCTTGCTCTATCTATAATAAGTAAGACAAACTAAGCAAGACAAACTATAAACAATATGTTCCCTTATTTTAAAAGTGTCAACATTTAGAGATTTCTGATCTTTCAATTTAATATAATGGTCAGAATTTACCAAATGTTTCACATGGATATTAAAATCTCACACTAAGCGATTGAGGGGCAATATAAATTCTAATTATTCTTCGGTTATCAATAACTCAGAAGTAAAAAATCAAAGTACTCAGAAGTACAGAGAGCCGGGCTCATTTACAGAGTAGAATGAATTTCTTACATGAATTGCGTTTATATTCTGATGAAAAAATTATTTTAAAACTATCAATATAAATGATAAGACACTGACAGTGAGTTTTTCAATCCTAATGCCACGGTCCGATTTTGTCAGAATCAGAATTAATCTGGTACCCCAGCTGAATGTAAACAAACAGGCCAGTCTGGTTCCCTCTCCTGCTTTACCTCGTATGTCACTTGTGTAGAGAACTACGGTAACACTGATCATCAAAAATCCTAACGCTAATGAACTATGTTCTTTGACTTATGAAGTTTTCAAAGTCATTACTACTAATGTTTATTTTATATAGATAAAACTTCGTTTTATTTTTGTTGCTTTATTTAGCGTTTGTATTATCTCAAAAGCGGTTGAGAGTAAGAACTATATTTTTGCACGTAACTTTAAAATGGCGACTATGGGGTCAACATCCTGCCTTGAACAGGATCACATAAGCCGGCAATTGCTCTTTGAGCAATAAGCCCGGCTGAAAATAATGTGCATTAAACAATCTGTTTGTACTTGTCTGAGCTGACAAAAAATCTTCATTTCTTTAAGGCTGATTATTTGACGTGTATATTAAAAGCAGTTAAATTCAATTTTGCAAACAGTTATCTAACATGTACCCTTTGCTCCCTTTCTAAGGTGGAAGTTCTTAAAAATCATAAGTCACTTTTTAAGCGGGTTCCAGTAAATATTCCACCGGGCCTCTCTCTTTGGTCGATACATTGACTTTGACAGCAAATAAAATCTTTTATTTATTCAATTATTGGCTGACTTTTAAAACTAAACGTCCGCTAAAAACGATTATTTACACATTGATCTGTTTACGGAGTTTTCAGTTACATACCAATCCTGACAAGGAGTAGAGGTCAGGTTGGACCAGTCAGCAGGAGATACGTACTCCTCTATGGCACCTGATCCAATCTCTGAAGTTTTAAAGGTCCTTGTCTGTTCTATTCCTGATTTGTATTGTTTGAATGACTATAAAGCTTGAATATTGTTCGCTAAATCCAAATAATTCATTAAAGGGCAAAATTTATAATTATGAACCCCGAAATATATTGGGGAAAAAGTTGTGTCTTTTGATAGGCGAAGATCAAAATAAATATTAGAAGTTTTAATAAACATAAAACTCTTGCACGTTTGCAGGATTCTCATTGTAAAGAAACAAATGTACTAGTCATATTTCTGCAAAGTTACTAGACAAAAAAGATAAATCTCATTATTCAATTAATAATTTTGATGGAACATCGGGGGTTGCAGCAAAGATAATTCTAGCGATCCCTTTTTCTGAACTTTCGTAAGTACATATTGCTAGAACCTTATTCCGGATACTAAGACTATTATCTTTTAGAAGGTAGTAAAATGGCATTGTAAAATAGTTTCTTGATTTCTGAGGAAGGGACTTCGTGATTTTCCTTTAAGTATATAATTCACATATAATTCACATGTTAGAGATTTTTAAACTGATACAGCATAATTCTGAAAACCCGGGGTAGGTTTTCCAAATCTATATTCATGCCTAGATTATAGCTGTATTAAGGGCAAAGTACTTTAACACGGGATTTCATGATTTTCCTTAAAGTATATAATTTACATGTTAGTGATTTTTAGACTGATACAGAATAATTTTGAAAACAACTCCACAAAGAGGTCTGTTTTTATGTGGAATTTACTGTTAAAATAATGAGTATGAATTCCCTAACGAGGTTTCAATCTAATCTATCTACCATGATCCCCTTTTTTAAAAATAAGTATTTTGTACCCTTTATTTAGAACTTTTATCATAAAACTGGTTATGTATTTTTTTATTACAACAGCTGCGACATTCATTCCCTTACTAACAACCAATGAAAGCGTTTTATTGTTTAAATAAACCAATGAAGATGTATCGTTTTTCATTGACATAAAAAGGTTAATACATAAAATAAAATCTTAATATATTCTGAGGATCAGATAATTGAAAAAAGGAAAGTAAAAAAAAAATCGATATTATCTAAAGAAAACTTACTAAAAAAGTCAGAAATGGCCTTACATTAGAGGAATAAGTATGTGATCAACAGCAAAATTTTGAATGTAGTATTTGAAATTGCAATTGCAATGCTAACATTTATGACTATTCATCTTAAAAATAAAATCGATACTTAAACAGTTTTAAAATACATAGTTAGTAACAGTTAGCCAATGAATTTCAGTCATTGATTAAGGTTAGGGTATATTTATTTTGAGGTTGAATGACAATTTAGCAAAATTTCGAAAGAACGCATTAATTACTTTTTTTCTTTAAAAAAAGAAAGATAAAAATGAGCAATCAGTGTGTTTTCTCTTTAGTTGTTGCCTTCTTATTTTTATCCGAAGCTACCATTATATCTCAAACTTTTACGGCGAAACATGAATTTAACGGTAAGAAATCAAATAACGAACTTTTAGGAGAACATAGTTCCCATTCATTGACCTATTGTGCCGCAATGTGTCAAAGGGAGTGCGTCTTCTTTGGTATCAACTCTCACATGAAGAAATGTCGTACCCATAAGAAAGTATTAAGGTCTGGGATCTCTGATGAAGCCGGTTGGAGACACTACTCTGGTATCGGTATGTATACTGGCTGTTTTTATTTATCTCTCTGTTTGCGTCTTTGGTTTGCTTTAAATCCCTCTCGACGAGACGAGTTTTTTTTCTATGACACTTCTTTTTATGTAGTATAAACAATTGTTCTTTTTTAACATAATTGATTCTAGTGACATACTCATCTCTTTGCTGATTTTTTTCTTTTATATTTTAGTTTAATTTTGAATTATTTTTTAATTTGAAATTTATTGAATTATACTTTGTGATTTTCTATTTTCTCTTTTCTTAATATCTCTTATCATGTAATGGAAAACATAAGATAAAATTTCTACACCTTGAATATTTAAAAATATTCATTTAAGATTTGTGACAATGATCAGTCCACACCATCAGAAAATTGTAGCTTTTTATTAACTGAATACGCGACAAAAATCTCACTTTATCTCTTATCTTGAAATTGCTCTGTTTAATAACAGCCGTTCTGAAAGCTGAGATGTGAATCCTGAAAACAGCTAGCCTGTGCCACGGAGAATTAAACAACCCCTGACGATCGGTCAGACATAATATAATACATCAAAAAGATATCATGATTTTTCTAACTTTTTTAACATCTATTTCAGCGTCAAAATTGTTTATTATATCTACACTCCATTCCTCTTTCACATTTGTTTGTCAATAGAGTATTGAAAATAATTGTGTTTAATATTAAATACTTTACTTCATGTTATAAATCAAAGATTTGTATCAATTGGAAAACAAGAAATCATTGATGTAACCATCAATTGTCGCCCGGGAAATAAATAAAGCAAACAATGGAAATGAGTCTTTGAACATCAAACCGCTTTATATGTGTGAAAAAGGCATGCGTCTAAATTATGGAGACGATAGTCGAGAATATTCTGAAAACTTATAGTCGGATGAAAATCGAACAGCACGAAACCAATTTTAAACTTAACCAATTCTTCAAGTAATGTTGACTGCATAAAATACCATTTGAAACTAGACTCATGCATCACCTATTTTCAAAAATGTATTTCACTTTAAGATTATAAAACACGAACTGTGTAGAGTACGTTTTTATGCGATTAGTAAAATCCAATGTTCTAAGAAAGGGACCTGTCGTTTTTTCAATAGTAAATGAGAAGCAAATTTATATAATATATATAATATCAAAAACATATATACGAGGGTAGATCCAAAAGTAATGTCACAGTGTCCATATCTTTTATATTTGGCGTCATATTATCAAATACAATATACCAAAAGATGCACAAATATAAATCTAATTAACATTGAAATTTTAATTAAATAATGTTTAATTGAATTTATTTTATAGATGTTTAAATCATAGAACATAGGGGGTGTCGCCGCGTCACAACGGAACGTCACGTTTTAAAGTGTAGTTTTTCTTAGAATGAGAAAGACAAACACATTAAACGATTCTAAAGAAGCACCTAATCTCCCAATTTCTTTTCAAGATGTAATTCTCGTCATTTTCTAGTCTTTAATTGAAAATTAAATGAAGGCATTGGTATTTGTGGTCATAAACATTGTTGTTTTACTCTGTTGAATGGAACAAAGGGATTGTCGAAATGGGAAAAAAAGGCTCGACGAGTTGTAATGCATTTTTTGCTTCAAAATATGGGAATCAACACTAGCGACATTTTTGTTAATCAATTTGACTTACAGAATAAAGAATGTAAATAAGAGACATCTTAATAGATGGTTTCAGCAATTTTGGGCGGGTGATTGGTCACTGAATGATTAGCAGAGATCAAGAAGGCCGAAAGATTGGATATCGGACGGAAACGTTCAATGTTGTGTGACGTTGTCAAAAAAGACAGACGTACAGAGTGACATGTGAATTTTTAAGTTTGTCTTATGCTACTATTCAAAAAAAAAAATGACAGAGGGCTTAATTATGAACAGATTTAGTGTATTATGGTACCAATAATCCTTACAGGAAGTGGAATTGGTCAAAGTGTTTGCGAATCACAAATATTTTTGAATTAAACGAAGGGGAAACGCTGAAAAGTATGACGGTGTGTATCCGTCATATGACGTTATATTTATATTTAGGTGCGGCGACTACCATAAACGCGCATTGCTCAAAATCCGATATTTTGAAAAGTATACATCAAATTCCTTTGAATTTTTCAGGTCTGATTTGAAATAAATAAAGTTTTCATCATATATAATTTTGTTGCTTTACATCGATTTATAGAAATTTTATCAATGTTGTGACATTACTTTTGGATCAACCCTCGTATTTTTACAAATTCACTTTCTGGAAGTAAATGTATTATGTATCTCGTAATTTATAAAGGGAAAGAACATTCCAATTAACAATCTTTCTAATGTTCAGAAAACCTTTAATTCTGAATAACTTCTCCAACCTTAATTTTCATACACCAACATGTAAACTTATATGTATAGAGCAGCCCGGTCCTCCGGGCTGCAACAAGAATGCTTTTAGATAATGAGGAACAGTTTAACATAATACACATTGTAAATGTAGTTAACATTTTAGCTTCACTAATTAACATTTATGTATCATGCAGGCATTATATATTGTCCTCTCACTTCTTGTACATATACATTGCATGATTTTGGTATTCTTTTTTTTTTTTTTTAGATTTTTCTAGCATGCCCAAAGATTGCAAGGATCTCCGAGAAAACGGACAAACCACAGGGGTGTATGATATATACCCCTACAGTACATTAACCACTCCAATAAATGTTTACTGCGATTTGACCACAATGGGCGGGGGATGGACGGTAAGTTGTTTAATCTGAAATTAAAAGTTCATAATATAACTCACATTGTTTTGGTGATTTTAAGGATTGTAGGATTGTATTGTAGTTTATATCATAACACATGGATCCTATGAATATTTGAAGTTATTAATTTAATTGTTATGCATGTTAATTTTCAAAGGCCATTCAGAAACGCGTAGACGGATCTGTGAGCTTTGACAGGAACTGGACGGACTATAAGAATGGAGTTGGTTCACCAGAACAGAATGTCTGGATTGGTAAGTGTAAATCGCATTAATAAGAAATTTTATTCCTCCAAAGTCTCTAGATAAAAGAATTTTTGTGGCAGATAAAAAATTAAAAAGCATAATAAAGATATAAATATAAGACTACATGTAGATAATGTGTAATTGATATCTCAAATAATTTTTAAAAAAAATAGAAAAGAAGGCTATCATCTAGCAGCATATCCTAATGAGACCAAATGTAGCATTATTGCTACAGCTATGGAAAATAATTGGATTTTTCATTACGATAGATTCATATTTTTAAAAGAGTTACTTGTATTCGATGAACTTTTCAGATGATTTCAAATATATCTTAATACAGGAAATGACGTGATCCATTAGTTAACTAAAGAAAACTCCTCATCCCTTCATGTGTCCATCATTCTCCAGAATGGTACAACGTTTTATGAAATGTACGACAAATTTTCTGTCTCCAACGAGGCTGGAAAAATATCAACTCTTTCTTGCAGGACCTGCCACGGGAACTTTAGGTAAGTGTATCCACGTTAAGTTCTAAAAAATAGGTTCAAATTACGTATATTATCATGATAATACTTTTCTGTATTGAAATATTATTAAGTTGATAAAAAGAGAAAGATACGGGTTTTTTTAATATCCTTTATACGTTTTTTAATTCCATGATAATTAAACATTTTAATATATCAGAATATTATTTGCAGGTACATTTCACGTATTCAGCAGGCACTGAATTGATTATTTTCAAGTACCTAGAATTTAAAATTATATATTTTATGTACAAGGAAAATAATGAAATTATTTTAAACAATTAAATCCAGTAATTACATTCGCTCAACCATTGTTATTCAGCTAGGGTTTCCTGATAATTTATTATAATTCACTTAAACCACTACGATGAAAGAAGTGTACAAAATTTTAATGATCTATTATGTCAACATATCCACAAAATTTTGATGTTAAAAATATTCTTTTTGTTCGAAAACATATTCAAATAAAAAAAAAACAAATTCAAAACACCGCAACATGTTTCACGTTTACTATACCTTTTCTCTATTAAATGAAAATCTAGTCTAATCTTCAATAATTCACATTATAAATACAATGGAATAGGAAGTTAACAGAACGTAATTAATCTTAAATGCTGAAGAGTTTATGGGAATTTAATGATAAAAAACAAGAGGCCCATGGGCCACATCGCTCACCTGAGAAGCTTTTACCAGTCTGTTCTTTACCAGATTTCCCCCTTTTAATACATATTGCAACCTCACCCTACCCCAATAATCATAAATAAGACATTTTGAAATGTACACTACCCCAGGATGCTTCCATGTGCACATAAGTTTCAGTTTTTCTGGCCCAGTGGTTCTAGAGAAGAAGATTTTTCAAGATTTTCCTATATATTTCTATGTAAAATTTTGATTCCGCATTGTGGCCCCGCCCTAACCCCCAGGGGTCATGATTTGAACAATTTACAATCTACACTACCCTAGGATGCTTCCAAATAAGTTTCAACTTTTCTGGCCCAGTGGTTCTGGAGAGGAAGATTTTTTAATGACCCAATCCCATTTTTATCTTTTCTTGAAAATCTCCCCTTGTGAGGGGATTTGGCCCTTTTTTAACAATTTAAATTCCCCTTCACCCAGGAATGCTTTGTACCAAGTTTGTTCAAAATTTGCCCAGTGATTCTTAAGAAGATGACGAAAATATGAAAAGCTTACAGGCGGACACACAGACGGACGGACGGACGGACGGACGACGGACAAAATGTGATCAGAAATGCTCACTTCGGCTCAGGTGAGCTAATGATCGGAAATTCATTGGAATAAAAAAGTTAAATAATCCATATTCAAAACACCCCAACGCTTTTCATATTAACAAAACCTATGCTTTATTTAATGAAAGTCTAATATTTTTGAATATTTGCAGGTACACCATATCTGATATCGTTATAATTATGAATGAGTTACTATGTATTGTATTTTATACAATTTTAAAAGCACGGTCTCCGACATATATGAATATTTTATTTATTCATGTTTTCTGAAATTTTTGGTGACCTTAACCCCCCCCCCCACGCCATGCTTTAAATGTGTAATACGCCTGTGGTTTATTGTTACACTAAAGAAGATGCTTTGTGAATTGCACAGTGTTTTGTTGACTTGTATTTTTCAATCTCTCTTCACAGGGAACTAAACTTTAAACTGTATATCTCAGACCTACTTCAGTATTAAGATCAATGTGATGTTAATTAATAATAAATAATAATTATCTCTGTTATATATTTTCTCTTATTCTGCAGGAGCCAGCATTATAGACACTGTTGATTCTAGGTCTGAACTAAATAAACATTATCGCTTTTCAAGCACCTAAGTCAATCTATCTAGAAGTACTGTAGATCACTAATTTTTCGAGACACCTTATTTGCGCGAGTCATTGACTCTTGATAAGCGCAACAAAATATTCACAAATTGTGGTTATTGCTTTATATAATCTTAAGAAATACTATTATACGCGATTACTTTTTTTCACGAGCACGCTGTCTCGCTTAATTTCGCAAAAATAAAGTTCTCGCGAATAAAAAGTGATTTACAGTACCTCAGTATTATTATTGACAATTCTATTGAAGACATATAAATCCGTTATCTTTGTGATTCCTTTTGTTTACTTATACAGGTGACTCTATGTTAGATACAGGTATTCCTACGAGAGATCTGTCTGGGATGTACTTCTCCACCCCAGACAGAG